>NW_019154260.1:65818-90832 GCF_002288905.1 Enhydra lutris kenyoni
AATACAGGTCTTTTACCTCTTTGGTCAGGGTCAATCCTAGTTATCATATGTTTTTTCATGAAATTGTAAATGGAATCAATTCCTTCATTTCTCTTTTTTCTGGCTCATTGTTAGTGTACAGATATGCAACTGACTTCTGAAAATTGGTTTTATATCCTGGGACTTGCTGAATTGCTGTATAGGTTTTTAGCAATTTTTTGGTGGAATCTTTTGGATTTTCTACATAGAATAGTTTGTCAAAAAGATCAACGAGGAAATAAAGGCATTAAGTGACACACTGGACCTGATGGATATCACAGATATATTCAGAACTTTTCATTCCAGAGCAACAGAATATACATTCGTCTCTAGTGCCCATGGAACATTCTCCAGAATAGATCACATCCTGGGTCATAAATCTCACAGATCTCACCCAGTATCAAAAGATTGGGATCATTCCCCGCATATTTTCAGACCACAATGCTCTGAAGCTAGAACTCAGTCACAAGAGGAAATTTCAAAAGAACCCAAATACATGGAAACTAAACAGTATCCTTCTAAAGAATGAATGGGTCAACTAGGAAATTAAAGAAGAATTGAAAAAATTCATGGAAACAAACGATAATGAAAACACAATGGCCCAAAATCTTTGAGACACAGAAAAGGCAGTCCGACGAGGAAAATATACAGCGGTACAAGCCTATCTCAAGAAACATGAAAGGTCTCAAATACACAACCTAACCCTACAGAAAAAGGAGCTGGAGAAAGAACAAGAAAGAAACCCTAAACCCAGCAGGAAAAGAGAAATCATAAAGATCACAACAGAAATCAATGAAATAGAAACCAGAAAACAATAGAACAAAGCAATGAATCTAGGAGTTGGTTCTTTGAAAGAATTAATAAGATTGATAAACCACTGGCCAGACTATTCAAAAAGAGAAGAGAAAGAACCCGAATAAATAATATCATGAATGAAAGAGGAGAGATCACAACCAACACCAAAGAAATAAAAACAAATATAAGAACATACTATGAGCAACTCTATGCCAACAAATTTGACAATCTGGAAGAAATGGATACATTCCTAGAGACATAAACTACCACAACTGAACCAGGAAGATACAGAAACCTGAACAGACCCATAACCAGTAAGGAGATTGAAACAGTCATCAAAAATCTCCAAACAAACAAAAGCCCAGGGCCAGACTGCTTCCCAGGGGAATTCTACCAAACATTTAAAGAAGAATTAATTCCTATTCTCCTGAAACTGTTCCAGAAAATAAAAATGGAAGGAAAACTTCCAAACTCATTTTATGAGGCCAGCATCACCTTTCACCCAAAACCAGACAAAGATCCCATCAAAAAAGAGAATTACACACCAATATCCTTGATGAACACATATGCTAAAATTTTCACCAAAATACTAGCCAATAGGATTCAACAGTACATTAAAAGGATTATTTACCACAACCAAGTGGGTTTTATTCCAGGGCTGCAAGGTTGGTTCAACATCTGCAAATCAATGTGATACAACACATTAATAAAAGAAAAAACAAGAACCATATGATACTCTCAATAGATGCTGAAAAAAGCATTTGACAAAGTACAGCATCCCTTCCTTATTAAAACTCTTTAAAGTGTAGGAATTGAAGGCACATACCTCAATATTATCAAAGCCATCTATGAAAAACCCACTGCAAATATCATTCTCAGTGGAGAAAAACTGAAAGTTTTTCCGCTAAGGTCAGGGACATGGCAGGGATTCCATTATCACCATTGTATTCAACATAGTACTAGAAGTCCAAGCCTCAGCAATCAGACAACAAAAAGAAATTAAAGGCATCCAAATCGTCAAAGAAGAAGTCAAACTATCACTCTTCGCAGATGATATGATACTATATGTGGAAAACCCAAATGAGTCCACTCCAAAATTGCTAGAACTTGTACAGGAATTTAGCAAAGGGTCAGGATATAAAATCAATGCACAGAGATCACTTGCATTTCTCTACACCAACAACAAGACAGAAGAAAGAGAAATTAAGGAGTGAATCCCTTTTACAATTGCACCCAAAACTATAAGATACCTAAGAATAAACCTAACCAGAGAGGCTAAGAATCTATATAGGCTCAGAAAACTATAAAGTACTCATGAAAGAAATTGAGGAAGACACAAAGAAATGGAAAAAAAAATCCTATGCTCCTGGATTGGTAGAACAAATATTGTGAAAATGTCTATGCTACCTAAAGCAATCTACACATTTAATGCAATTCCTATTAAAACCCCACCCATTTTTTTCAAAGAAATGGAACAAATAATCCTAAAATTTATATGGAACCAGAAAAGACCTCAAATAGCCAAAGGAATATTGAAAAAGAAAGCCAAACTTGGTGGCATCACAATTCCAGACTTCAAGCTCTATTACAAAGCTGTCATCATCAAGACAGTATGGTACTGGCACAAAAACAGACACATAGATCAATGTAACAGAATAGACAGCCCAGAAATAGACCCTCAACTCTATGGTCAACTAATCTTTGACAAAGCAGGAAAGAATGACCAATGGAAAAAAGACAGCATCTTCAATAAATGGTGTTGGGAAAATTGGACAGCCACATGCACAAAAATGAAATTGGATCATTTCCTTACACCACACACGAAAATAGACTCAAAATGGATGAAGGACCTCAATGTGAGAAAGGAATCCATCAAAAGCCATGAGGAGAACACAGGCAGCAACCTCTTCAACCTCAGCAGCAACAACTTCTTCCTAGGAACATCACCAAAGGCAAGGGAAGCAAGGGCAAAAAAGATCTATTGGGATTTAATCAAGATCAAAAGCTTTTACACAGCAAAGGAAACAGTTAACAAAACCGAAAGACAACTGACAGAATGGGAGAAGATATTTGCAAAAGACATATCAGATAAAGGGCTAGTGTCCAAAATCTATAAAGAACTTAGCAAACTCAACACCCAAAGAACAAATAATCCAATCAAGAAATGGGCAGAAGACATGAACAGACATTTCTGCAAAGAAGACATCCAGATAGCCAACAGACACATGAAAAAGTGCTCCACATCACTCGGGATCAGGGAAATACAAATCAAAACTGCAATGAGATATCACCTCACACCAGTCAGAATGGCTACAATTAACAAGTCAGGAAATGACAGATGCTGGCGAGGATGCGGAGAAAGGGGAACCCTCTTACACTGTTGGTGGGAATGCAAGCTGGTGCAACCACTCTGGAAAACAGCATGGAGGTTCCTCAAAAAGTTGAAAATAGAACTACCCTATGACCCAGCAATTGCACTACTGGGTATTTACCCTAAAGATATAAACATAGTGATCCTGAGGGGCACATACACCTGAATGTTTATAGCAGCAATGTCTACAATAGCCAAACTATGCAAAGAACCTAGATGTCCATCAACAGATGAATGGATACAGAATAAGTGGTATATATACACAATGGAATACTATGCAGCCATCAAAAGAAATGAAATCTTGCCATTTGCGACAAGATTGGAACTAGAGGGTATCATGCTTAGTGAAATAAGTCAATCGGAGAAAGACAACTATCATATGATCTCCCTGATATGAGGAAGTGGAGATGCAATGTGGGGGGCTTGGGGGGTAGAAAAAGAAAAAATGAAACAAGATGGGATCGGGAGGAAGACAAACCATAAGTGATACTTAATGTCACAAAACAAACTGAGGATGGCTGCGGGGAGGGAAGTCGGGAGGGGGGCTTGGGTTATGGACATTGGGGAGGGTATGTGCTATGGTGAGTGCTGTGAAGTGTGTAAACCTGGCTATTCACAGACCTGTACCCCTGGGGATAAAAATACATTATATGTTGGTGGCGCCTGGGTGGCTCAGTGGGTTAAAGCCTCTGCTTTCGGCTCAGGTCATGATCCCAGGGTCCTGGGATCGAGCCCCACATCGGGATCTCTGCTCAGCAGGGAGCCTGCTTCCTCCTCTCTCTGACTGCTTCTCTGCCTACTTGTAATCTCTGTCTGTCAAATAAATAAATAAAAATCTTTAAAAAAAATACATTATATGTTTACTAAAAAACAATAAAAATAATAGCTTGTCACCTGCAAAGAGGAAGAAAATTGACTTCTTTGTTGCCACTTTGGGTGCATTTATTTATTTTTGTTCTCTGATTGCTTAGGGTAAGATTTACAGTACAATGTTTCACAGCAATGGTGAGAGTGGACATCCCTGTTGTGTTACTGACCATAGGGGGAAAAAATCTCACATTTATTCTAATGAGGATGGTATTTGCGTGATGTTTCACAATATTGAAGCATTTTATTCTTTCCCTACATGGCAGGTTGTTTTGATCAAAAAAGGTACTGTATTTTTTCAAATGCTTTCTCTGTGTCTGTTGACGGGCCATATGGTTCTTATGTTGTATCACATTGGTTGATTTACAGATGTGGAACCACCCCTCCATCCCAGAAACAAATCCCCCTTGGCTGTGGTGAATAATCCTTTGAATGTACTGTTGGATCCTGTAAAATATTGTTTGGGGGACAGATTTCCATCCATGTTCATCAGGGATATTGGTCTGAAATTCTCCTTTATGGTGGGGTCAATATCTGGTTTAGGGATCAAGATAATGCTGCCCTTCTAGAATGAGTTTGGAACTTTTCCTTCCATTTATATTTTTAGGAACAGGTTCAGAAGGATAGGTATTAATTATTCTTTAATATTTGCTAGAATTCCCCTGGGAAGCCATCAGGGCCAAGTCTGGTTTGTTGGGATATTTTTGATTCCATGTACTTGCTGACTCTGGGTCTGTTTTGGTTTTCTGCTTCTTTCTGTTTCAGTTTTGGCAGTTTATAGATTTCTAAAAAGGCATCTATTTCCTACAGATTGCCTAATTTCTTGGCATTTAATTGCACATAATATTTTCTTGTTTGTTCCATGTTGGTAGATAAGCTCTCTTTTTTATTCAGGATTTTATTTATTTGAGTCTTTCTCTTTTATTTTTGAGAAGTCTGCCTAGGGTTTCATCCATCTTATTCATTCTTTCATAAAACCAGCTGTTAGTTTCATTGATCTGTTCTACTTTAAAAAAAAAAAAAAATCTGTATCATTGATTGGCACTCTAGTCTTTATTATTTCTCTTCACCTGCAGGATGTAGGCTTTATTCGCTGTTCTTTCTTCAGATACTTTATGTTTAAGGTTAGGTTGTGTATTCAAGAATATAATTTGTTTCTTATGAAAGGCTTTTATTGTCATTACTTCCCACTTGGCACCGCCTTTGCTGCATCCCAAAGACTTGGAGTTGCCCTACATTCATTTTCATTTGCTTCCATGTATTTTTAAATTCTTGTTTAATTTCCTGATTCTCCATTCATTCTACAGTAGGATGTTCTTTATCCTCCACGTAGTTGTGGTCCTTCCACATTCTCTCTTGTAATTAACTTCAAGGTTCATGGTATTGTGGTCTAAAACTATTCATGTTATAATGTCAATATTTTGGTACTTGTGAAACCTAATTTCTCAGCTAGTATGTGATCTCTTCTGGAAAATGTTCCATGTAACCTCCCAAAGTATGTTTTTCCTGATGTTTTCAGAGGAAATGCTCTGCATATCTCCGTGAAGTCCAT
This sequence comes from Enhydra lutris kenyoni, assembly GCF_002288905.1. Taxonomy (NCBI): domain Eukaryota; kingdom Metazoa; phylum Chordata; class Mammalia; order Carnivora; family Mustelidae; genus Enhydra; species Enhydra lutris. The sequence continues at coordinate 71,422 of NW_019154260.1, forward strand.
CTGGTCCAGTGTGTCATTTAAAGCCCATGTTTCCTTGTTGATCTTCTGTGTAGATGATCTGTCCATCGCTGTGAGTGGGTTCTTAAAGTCCTCTTGTATTACTGTATTCTTATCAAAGAGTTTCTTTAATTCTGAAATTCATTGGTTTGTATATTTGGGGGCTCCCAAGTTAGGGGCATACATGTTTACAATAGTTAGATCTTTTCATTGGGTACATCCTTTTTATTATGTTATAGTGTCCTTCTTCATCACTTATAACAGCCTTCAGTTTAAAATCTAGTGTGTCTAATATAGAGGGATGGATCCTCCGGCATTCCTTACATGCCCATTATCATAATAAATGGTTCTCAATGCCTTCAATTTCAATCTCAACGTGTCCTTTCCTCTGCAGTGAGTCTCTTGTAAGCAGAATATTGATGGTTCTTGTTTTTCTTTTAATCCATGTTGATACACTATATCTTTTGATCGGGGCATTGAGTCCATTTGCACTCAGAGTGGTATTGAAAGGTATGAATTCAGTGTCATTGTATTACCTGTAAAGTTGCTGTTTCTGTAGATTGCCTCTGTTCCTTTCTGGATTTTGATTACCTTTGGGCTCTCTCAGTACTCAGAGGATCCCCAAAAATGTTTCTTTCAGGGTTGGTTTAGCGTTCACAATCCTTAAGTTTTGTTTGCCCTGGAAAACTCTTTATCTCTCCTTCTACTCTGAATGACAGGCTCCCTGGACTACGTATTCTTGGCTGCACAATCTACCCATTTAGCACATTTAATATATCATGCATTCCTTTCTGGCCTTCCCGATGTCTGTGGACAGGTGTGCTGTCACCCTTATGTATCTACGCTTAGTGGTTAAGTTTCTCTTGTCCTGAGCTGCTTTCAGGATTTTCTCTTTATCACTGCACTTTGAAAGCTTGACTCTGATATGTCAATATATTGATATATTTTTATTGATTCTGAGAGGAGTTCTCTGTACCTCCTGGACTTGAGTACATGTTTCCTTCTGCTAGGTGGGAAATTCCTCAGCTCCAATTTGTTAAAATAAACCTTTTCTCCTTCTGTCCCTCTTGTCATCTTCTGGTACCTCTATTATATGGATATTATTTCACTTTATGGAAGTGCTGAGTTCTCAAAATCTCCCTTGGTGATCCAATTGTTTATTTTTCTCTTTTTTAGCTTCCTTATTTTCCTTTATTTTATCTTCTATATCACTGAATTCCTCTTCTGCCTCATTCACAGTCTTTCCCATAGTCTTCATTTGGGACTGAATCTATGTGATAGCATTTTTAATTTGGCTCCATCTATATTTGTGTTATTTTATTTCTACAGTGAGGGATTCTCTATTGTCTTCTATGCTTTTATTAGCCTGTCTAGTATGTTTTGAATTATTGTTTTAAGTTCTAGTTCAGATATTTGAATTATATCCATAGTCATTCAATCCTGGTAGTGAGTACTAACTCCAATTCATTAATTTCAAGTGAATTTCTCCATCTCATTATTGTGTCCAGAAAAGAAAAGAAGAAAGAAAAAATAAAATATAGTGAGATGAATAAAACTAAGTAAAATAAATTTTAAAAGGACTAAAAATTATTAAAAACAGATGAATAATAAGAAAAAAAACTGAATAAATAAACAAAAGGTTAAAAAATAAAAATACAAAGAATGCTAACTAGTGTTTCCCCTTAAAGTTGAAGCTTTGCAGCCCTCTATGATCAGTAAACTTGACAGAAGTGAGTTGTGTGTGATGGTCTTCTGAGGGAGGGGTCTGTGGCACTGATTCTAAGGTGTGATTCAGGTGGAACAAATGCACCTATCCTAAGCAGAGGCAGACCTCCAGGTAATCCACCCTGGCCACCCGTATGTGGCCCTGTATTACTCCCTGAAGGCTTACAGCACCAATGGGTGGGATGAATATGGATTCACTCTGCTCTCTACCCAGAAGCTGAAAATTTACAACCCAACTCTTCAGTGAGCTCTCACAGAAAGGCATTCCATCAGTCTTATCTCCTTGGTTTCTGTCAGAATCCTGTGTTCACCCAGGCAGTGACAAAGCATTTTTATCTCAGGCATGCGACTGAATTCCAGCTCCAATTTCTATGGGTTTTTGTGTCAGAATCATGCTGTACCTCCTGGAATTTAGAGGTCTTGCTATGCTTCTGCTTTTTTTTTTTATTTTTTTATTTTTTAGTGCACTCTTCCCAGGAATGTGGTCATCCAACTGTGCTGTGATTTGAAGTTTAGGACTACATAGAGCAAAAAGCCAGCACCTAGCCTCATGATTCTCAACCAGCTTTCCCCAATTGATATCTGAGGACTCTGAAGCATTCAGGCCCCAGCTGTTCTTGTGACCCCAAGGATCCTCACGCTGCCACACCTGGGATTCTACCCTGCTTCACCATATGAACACTTTTAATCCAGGGACATCCCCCACAGCAATAAACTCTTAAGTTTAAATTTTGTACTTCTTTGCTGATAAAACTTTGTGGCAGCCTTCTTAGCCCAGGTTCCTTCCCTCTGCTATATCCACAGCTGTATTACCCACACAACTTATTCCCACCCATGCCACTCAAACTCTGAAGCTGAAGCATGCAACTCAGTAGGAGATGGATGTAGCTCTTGAAGTAGATAAGGATCTTGTTCTGGGGCTGGTGCTGTACCTTCATGAAGAGAAAGTATCCACACCATGATTGACTTTTTGTGTCCTTCTAAATAAAGGAAGGTTTTCTCATCACTCAATGTTGTCTGATGCCATGAAGGAATCCCTGGGAGGTCTCTCCTGATGGCTGGTCATGGGCACAGGGATCTGAGTTTACTTATTACACCTGGCCTACCACAGGTGGTGGAGACTTGCTCTGTTTGGCTCAAGCTGTTCCAGTCCATATAAGGCACCCCTTGTCCTCACCTCAGCAAGTCTTTGGTTATCCTCCCTCTGCAACTCCCCCCTTTTTCTGTTCTTTTCTCTCTAATAAATAAAATTTAAAAAAATTAAAGATTGAGCATAAAGGTGTATATTTAGGCCTTCAAAACCCAAACGGAAACAACCTCCTATGTGTATTTGTCATCATTCCCCTAGTGCTGATGGTGTCAGAGGTGCAAGACAGCCCATGGAGTGAGAAGGCCCATGGTGGAGGGACTCTTGCTTCCTGAAAGACAACATGAAGGAGCTTTGTCTCCAAACTGAAGATTCACTCAGCACTCTCATGTGGGGAAATTTATGGTGATATGCTAACAAAGTTTGGGGAGTTATTTGGTAATTCAGCATAACATAATATACCTACAACATGTTGAAATCAATAAGTAAACTTCAATTGTTAACAGCCTAGAACCTATAAAATATGACCAGAGAAGCATCTGGCTTCCTCAGCCAGTAGGGCATGTGGTACTTGATCTCAGGGTCATGAGTTTGAGCCCAATATGGAACATAGAGTTTCCTTAGTTCTGGAAAAAAAAAAATCTTACACATGACGAGAATAAAATAGGCTTTGGCAATAGAGCTGTTCAAGGCGGGCTGGATCCTCTAGGCTGTTCATTCAGCCTCTGGGCCCTGAGCACTCAGATGTTGCCAGTGTTTATCAGGCAACAAGTTTCTCTCTCTAGAAGCTCAGGGTCTAGAGGGGAAGATGGACAGGCATGAACCAAAAAGGTGAATGAAAAGAGCATTTGCCCCATAAGAAAAGAACAAGGGACTATAACTGGGTCCTGAGCTCGACCAAGTGAGGGGTGTGAGAAGGCTGTGCTGAGAGGAAATTGAGAATTTCGATGGAAGGAAAAGGAGACAGCCCTGCACAAATCAGAGTATATTTAGCCTGGCAGGTGGCACCATGGTGCAGAGGATTGGAAACAATATGACATTCCTGCAGTGGACTTAGAAATAAGGCCCAGGGGATTGGCAGAAGCTAAAGAGAGGAGCAAGGAGGAAGGGGAGGAGGACAAAGGCCTGGGGAAGGTGAACAGTATCAGTATCCTGTTCCTAGTTCTGTGTGACCACATTACCCCACACTCAGTGGCTTAACCAACAAACAATTTCACACAGTCTTAGAGGATCAAGAATCCATGTGCCCAGCTAGAGGCTCCTGCCAGAGCTTCTCAGTCCTTTGGGGCTGTTGAAAACACCAAGGCACGACTTGATTAACTGAGAACCTGAGCTCACTTAGGGTTGTTGGTAGATTCAGTCCGTCTCAAAGGCCTGAGTTCTTCTGTCTGTTGTACATCACACCTTATTGGGATGTAATGTGCACATGTCTGGATCATGGTACAACATAAGGGCTTTTACTCCTGAGTGAAGATCTGAGAGAGAATAGGTGTCAGAGTCAGCATGGGATTGGTCAATGAGCTTTTATAACTAAATCTCAGAAGGGGCTTGTGGGTCGTGTTGCTATGTTCTGTGGAATGGTAGGAATCACTAAGTCCAGACCACACTCCAGGGGACAGTGTTACACAAAGATGTATAAACAGGACATAGGATTTCAGGGAACCACTGAGAGGAGAAGTTGAAGACCTCAACAGGGTTAGGGCATTGCCCAGAATGGTTAGAAGGCTGAAATAGGAATGAACCTAGCTCTTTGAGTGTCCTCAAAGTAGGGACCCTGGATGCATGTTGCCATTCACCAGAGGGCTTTGGGAAAAGTTGTGTTGAAAGAAGTGGCTACAGACATGGAGATGGTATAAGGGTTAGTGTGAGCCTTGATATCCTAGATAGGAGGCATTCTGTCAAGTTCTTGGCTGAGGGGCAGCCCAGCTCATGGCAACACACTGAGTGGAACTGTATCCACATCACATCCAATGGAAAGAAGTTAATGGCTCCTCAGTACAGGATATGCAGTCTCTAGAGGTAAGGGTGAATTCTGAACTTCAGAAGCCAAGGCTCCAATCCCTTCTTGCTTTTAAAATTAGAAAACATATGATCTTGGGAAGCTATTATCCACCTCTCTGTAGGTGATGCTGCCATCTTCTGGGACTCCAGAATTTAAGCACTGATGAACACATGTGTACATACATGAAAGAGTGTGCATTTTCATGCGTACACACAGTAGGAACTGTAGAGTAAGATCTGACCAATAGCAGACCCAGAGAAGATAAGAAGAGAAAGAAAATATGGTTGGAGCTATTTATTACATGACACCATTCCTCCCTTATCACAGATATTATCCCACAAATGCCTATGGACATCTGGATGAAGTCCATGCTAGAGTCATCTGTATTGTACAAACAAGAAGCAGACCACCCCTGACAGGGATTATGTCTTATCCAGGGACACAAACAGGTCAGATTGGAGAGCTGTTCCTGAAGACACGTGTGTTTACAAGCTGAGGCCCTGGCTGCTTCCAGACCTTCCTTAGGGACCTGTGGAGAGGGGTGTGTTGGTGTCACTGTGTACAGATGTGGCCTTGCATGCAGAATGGGGATGAGCAGATGGCAACCCTGAGCACTGATTGTGTAGGAGTCAATCCAGGACTGGACTTGGGTAGGTGATCTCAGGCAGTGAAGTTACTTCCTTGATTGCAGACCCCAACAGAATTTGGAACCCCTGTACACAGGCTTCCACATTCTAGTGTAGTCTAGCACCACAGTTACTTGGCTAGAGACATCCAATATTGAAAGATGTTCTACTTATGTTTGCCTACTTCCCAGGACTCTGGCTCCCAGAAAACCCAGGGGAATGACTTTCTCACATGCTGCAGATATTGACTCAAACCTCATGGACAAAGTCTCAGGGCATTTGGCAGCAGGTTCAATAAGGTAATACAGAACAGCTTATGCCAGGCCAAGCCACACCTTTGAGCCATCCCAGGGCAGCCTTGTCCTCTCCTCTGGAATTTCTGGCAAAGAGGGATATGTGGGGTTCCTGCCACTGGGATGGAGGGGTTTGCAAGATAGCGGATACCCTGGTGATTCCTTTATGTTCACACCAATGTCATGGTGGGCAGGGTGGAAAGGATTCCTGAGGTGCATCTTACCTCTCTCAGAGCTCATCCAAGGCCCTGAAGCTGTGTCACATTTCTCTCCTTGGTGGAGCTGTGTGCATACTGGGGTATGGTGTGTCTGGAATGGAGTGCCCTGGGTCTAAGGACCAGAAAAGGCAGCCAGGTAGGACTCTGATACCTCCTGCCTGATTGCTGGGCACTGTCTTTACAGAACTCCACACAGGAGATCGGGCAGGAGCTGAATGTTGAGATCCTCTGCTCTACCTCCTCGAAGGACAAAAGGTGCCCCCAAATGCCAACAGAGTCCAGTTCTAGCTCAGGGTGACTGAAGGTGCTGGGTACGTCCATTCCCAGGGTCCCAGTGGAGAAGAAAGGGACCCATGTCCCAGAAGCCAGCCTAGTACTGTAGTGGGATTCCTGCTACAGTTCTGAATCCACATGAATCTGCATCACCATCTCCTTTTCAAACCTGCCCTCATTGCCCTGCCCCTTCCTTGGCCAGATGTAGAGTCATTGTCCACATATTTGTAATAATATCAGAAAAGAGACTTTAAACAATGTCTCATGCCATTTATCAAGGATCCTTGTGCTCCCAGGTATCCCCACTGACCTGACAGTCCTCCACAAGTTCTGCAAGTCTTGCACATGATCATGGTGAGTTGGGAGACTTTTAACCAAAGGGACATGTTGCCAATGGTACTATGTCTCTTGCTCTGCCTTTTAGTTTTGAGGAAATACAACCCTGGGGCCCCTCCAGGGTCAGGATCAGGGGCTTCATTCTTCTGCACAACATTCCAGAAGGCCAGTCACTTGTCACAGCCACTGAGCTCTTCAATGATGCAGGACTTTGATGTGATTCTCTTTTGTTGCTAAATCATAGTGCTACACTAAACATCCTACATGCCATAATATCCTGAGGTGTCTCGCCTAAGAAAATGTCTCTGTGTCCTCATCTCAAGAATGGAATATGTTATCAGAAACCATAGGATTGATGCCGTTCATTCAGGGGGTTGATATTAATACTCAGTTACAAATCGACCTGAGATACTATCAAGGTCAGACTTCACTAACTTCACTTCTTTGTATGTCTACGAAGAAAGTTTTTCTTTTTTCCTTAAAGATTTGTTAACTGGTTGGTTGATTGACTTATTTGAGAGAGGCAGGGGGAGAGTAGGGAGAAGCAGAGGGGGAGACAGTATCCTCAAGCCAATTCTGCCCTAAGTAGGCAGCCCTACAAGGAGCTCCATCTCAAGAAATTGAGATGATGACCTGAGCCAAAACTATGACTCCTAGGATTAAGCCAAGGGCCACCCAGTCACCTGATTGTTTTTATGGCTGTGGAACCTCTTGTCCCACCTCTTGCCATAAGTCCCTGGCATCTTGGGCTTTCGATCTGTGCTCCAACCCCTAACCCTCCCGGTGGCTACAGAACTGACTCATGTCTCCTCTGTTTCACATCAGGTGAAATATGGATCACTGTTGAAGAGGAGTGAGACCTGTGTGCTATGGACAAACCGGACCAACCTGCTAAAGAAGCAAATACAACATCTGGTGCCTAATTTCCTAGGAAGAGACCTCATATCGAGCCATTGCCACTACCCAGGAGGTCTTAGACTTCCTGTTTGCAAGGTGAGCACCCTGTCCCTAACGGCCCAGTTGGATTTGGCCACCACTTGCTGTGAGCCTTGAAAATGTCCCCAAACTTCCTGAGCCTCAGTTTGCTCCTCTGACTGGGCCAGAGTTATGTTAGGGACTCACGAAGTCTTGAAAGGAAAGTACACCTGGTTGCCTGGGTCTGTGCAAAGGTCTGCTAGAAAGCCTGTGGTTGTACTCATTTATTATTGCCATGATGAAGCCTCTGCCTCATCCCTCACTATCACGCTGATCTTGATTGGGCTGTTTTGCCATTTGAAAGAGAGATCCAAGACTCCATTTGGGGTCTGTGTCTGGGTGAAAGCTGAGATCTCTGGGGTTCAGAGATGTTTCCATGCCCACTCAGATACATGTGATGGGCTGGTTGGGCCCCTTTCATTTAGCAAGTATTCAGGAAGCCCACTAGGTTCAGGTGTTTCTCTCGGACTTGACTGCGATCCCTATGCAGAACAAACAGCAGCCCAGGTCTCCAGAGTAGTCAGGAGTCAGACAGTGATACTGAACACAATGAGAGGTAGCATCCACAGGACATTTCATGTGATGCCCCCTGGCCTCCTCTAGATACGAGTGCATTTCCTCCAGCTGTGATGACGTTGGCATAGCCCAGGAGCAGTGAAACATGAGTGAGATTTGGCTGATGCAGGAGGGCCTTCCCTCTCCACCAGAGCAGCAAGGGAACTGTGATTTGGAGGGACTCTTAGATCCTCATCACACGTTTCTGTGATTCCTCCTTAAGGGTGAAAGTCTGAGAGTTTCTTCTGGAGAAAGGAAGGGGCCCAGGGGAGCTGTGGGTTTGGGTACTGTGGGAGAGCAGAGGGAAAGATGGGACAGCTTAAGCCCCTAAGAGAGTCATTCCCCATCACCACCCTCCCACCTCTGTCTCTATCCCAATCCTGGGACCTAGAAGAGAGTCTGTGGAAACAGCACACTCAGCAATATGTTGGAACCTGGTCACTGGGTGCTCAGAGGGTGCTCAGGAGACCCAGTGAGAGGATAGGGACCATATATTCCAAACCTTGTGGGAGATTAGTGTAAGTGGAAGGAGACCCACTCATGGCACCTAGTGAATAAGGAAGCACATGGGCGCAGGAGGTAACTTTTGAAGTATAGGGAGGGTCCTGGGAAGTCCTGGCTAGAGACAGAATCACATTGCTCCCTCCTTGGTTGGATCTTCAGAGAGCAGTGGCGTGTGCAATCAGGGTAATTAAGAGGCCAGACACCACCCCTCCCTGGGCATATGCAGTTGAATTCAAGTGGCATGTGCACAAGGAGACAGACTGAGGAGTGTGTCCAGATCTGCCATGAAGGACAGAAATGGTCCCACCATTCACAAGATCTCCCACTCATTGAGGATCTTGCCAGCTTGTTGTCTGTAACCAGGACTGTCTCAGGCAGGATTGCCAGATCACATGTAGACAAGGAATAGGATTGGTCTGTGATGGAAGCTGGATGCCCAATGACCCAGGTTCCCACAGGGTTCCCTGGGATATTCATTTGGGAGGGTGCCCTGTCCTCTGATTTCTCTCCCTGACTGTTTATCCCCAGGGCCATCTCCTCCATCTTGAACACATGGCTCAAAAAATATTCTGAATAATTTTACAGCACCCAGAATTTCCCAGCCTGAATATGCTGCTGGCATACATGGGGCTCAGTATGCCAGGCTCAGACCTGGCAGCTTCTGCTCACACAGTTGCAAAACCTTGAGCCCACGGAGCCAGAAGCTGTGGGTGAGAAGGACTGGTGGTGACTGATGTGGGCCTGAGGAGGGGACAGGGTGGGCCACACTGAGCAAACCTCCATAGAGTGCAGTCGGGTGGAGAGCGGTAAATATTCTCAGATCCCGGTCCCAGTGGTCTTCAGTCATGGAGTCTTCACAGGGATTGGTTCTTGGATGCAGGCAACATTGAGTGGTGGGGAAATTTTCCTTTATTTAGAAGGGACGTGGGGGGCCCCTGGGTGGCTCCAAGTGTTAAAGCATCTGCCTTCAGCTCAGGTCAAGATCCCAGGGTCCAGGGATCGAGCCCCACATCAGGTTCTCTCCTTGGCGGGGAGCCTGCTTCCTCCTCTCTCTCTCTGCCTGCCTCTCTGCCTACTTGTGATCTCTCTCTGTCAAAAAAAATAAATAAAATATTAGAAAAAAAGAAGGGACGTGGCAATTCAATCATGCTGGTGGTACTTTTTTTCATGGAGTTACAGCACCAGGCCCAGAGCAACATCCTACATCAGGAACTCGCCCCAACTCACACTCTGGCATTTGCTGTATCTTTGGAGACAAAGGTGGCCCTAACCCTCCCTGGTGCAGGAGCTCACACGTTAAGAAGAGTGGTGACACCACACTTGCCCTGTTGAGACCAGGGCAGGTGGTAGTCAGGGCTCTAATTCACTCTTCTGAGGTGGAAGAGCCACCAGCTCTTTTTCCTGACCTGGAGGTCCAGCAGGGTCTAGCCCCTGCTATTGAGGTCAAGAAGGGCTTGAGGCAGCACCTGTCCCAGTGGAACAACCACCTTCAGCCCCCAAGCAGAAGCTCTTTCTGGCTGGAACCCCAAGGGTGGTTTCCCTTCCTCTGTCATTGCTCTCTTTGTAATTCTTGTGTTTTGTATACACTTGTGTAATGGCTTAATGGATTTTGTTCATTAAATAAAGTAGAATTTGAGTCTATATAAAATTTTACTCTGATCCTTTTCAATGGAATATGGAGGTGCCATTAAGCACTTTAAGAGTATTGCACAACCATTTACTTGAGGAATATTTCCATCACAGAGAAACCTGGGCTATGTATCACTCAATGCTCATTCCCTCACCTCAGTCCCGGCAACCACTGCTTATCTCTCTGTCTTCGGTACTTTACTTCATCTAGGATTTTCATGTGACTGGTTTCCTACATTATGGCCTTCTCTGTCTGGCTACAGAACATAGGAAAGATACAAAACCTTTTTTTTTCAATTTTTTTAAATTTAAAAAGCATTTTATTATGCTGAATGGTTCTGAAACGGCAATGATCATGGGAAGCCCCAAAATGAGCTAGTTTCATTTTCTGGAATTGTGTTCCCTTTCATAAGTATACCTTGAAAAGCAGAAACTGAGGAAATGTCTGGGTCCATGAGACACCTTTAAATTATTTCATTTTCCTGCATAGGCCACGTTTAAACTATTTTAGTGGGCATATTATAAAAATATTAACATTACATCTTACATCTTCCCATTTTTTACTTACAAGTCAGGAAATAGGCTTAGGCAGATATATTTATGTAGTAAAATAATGATTTAAATATGAATAAATGAAGACACATTCCTTCTTCTATGAAATAATCACCCATAATGGATGATGTCCTGTTTCTATGCTTTTACCTCTGGATTAAGTGTGTGCTTGCTTGCACGCATGTGTGTGTGCAAAGGCGGTGCAGCGGCAGGGAGAGTTTTAGGGTTGGGCTCTTGTTCTACCTGATGTCTCTACAGTGGATAGGCATGGTCACTGCTGTTCCCTTGGACATTCTCTGACAGCACTCAAAGTACCATCTGTTGAATAACTGAGCCTTTTCCAATTGTTTGACTCACATCATTAAAGTAATAAGTACATTTGTGTCACAAATCTCTGTTCTTTATGTCTGATTCCTATAAGCACCATTTCTGGAACACACGTTAACCACATTTTTGGAGGACATGCTGCAGGCTCCTCTATCTATGCTCTCTTTATCCAGTGGCAGCCTTCCTTGGGAAAGGAGGAATCTGGAGTCTATAGATGAGACCTGAAACCGTAAGGAGGAAAAGCCAGCAGTGAGTCCATCGGTAGTGGGAGGGACCATAGAGCAGGGAAGAGCTTTCCCACACCCCCTCATGTGTCCTCCCCCACAAGCATCCCTGCCCCATATCCTGGAATAACATCACCCAGGCCCTGTCTGGTGATACACTCCAGCAACTCCAGCCCCTTTTGCTCTATAACTCAGATTCTAACCTGAGCAACCACGCCCTGCTCCAGGCCAGCAGAGGAGTGCAGGCCAGACCACTCATATCAGGTGGCTCCCTGTATTACCTGGCTGGACCACATGCTCTCAGGGAAGAAACTCTAAGGACAGCACAGGTCAGTGAGTTACAGACTTGTGTTCATCCAAATGTAGTTTTAGTGGCAACAGCAAGCCACATAAAATTGTGCAAACAAGAGAGACCCTTACAAAGAACATTGGCGCTCATGGAAGCTTCAGGATGGAGAGAGGCTCTACCAAGGGTTTTGGCACTGGATATAGTTTGTCCACAGCCCTCAGGGTCCCCTAGCCATGGCCCCGTACACCTGCCTGCCCCAACCTTGGTATCCCTCAAATTCAGCTTGTGTGAGAGAGGAAGCTGTGCTTCCAGCTTTAGACACCATGTGAGAAGAGGGGGACATCCCCTTCTTCCTACAATGTTGGGTAAGGGGCATCCACATAATCTGAAGCTGCTGGAGAAGCCATGGTAGTAATCCCTGTCTTCTCTGCCACAAGATGGAGCTAACCAGGCACAAAAGGTACATCTTCAGATAGAAGACATCTGGGTCTCTCCCTGCAGGGAGAGAGAGAAACACCAGTGAATGGGGACTCAGTGAGAAAGGAGAGCTCTGAGCACTAGGGGAATGGCTGCCATGGGCTGGGGCACTGCCCTATTGGTCAGGGGCGCAAGCTCTGTGTAGGTTTGTAGGGAGTGATCAGGCTTCATCCTACCAACAGGTCCATCAAAAACCAAATTCACCTCCAGAAAATACTTTGAACTCTGACCATCAAAAGGTTCTGGTATCTTGGCAAGCAAGGAAGCCTAAGATGCTATGTACCCATGATTATATGATAGGGTGAGATAGGAGACAGTTGTGATGGAAGTGAGGGCAGCTCATTTGCCTGCTTTGGAGGGGAAGAGCCCCATCACAAGGCACCCCAGCATTTTTTCCAAAAACAGATGACAATTTAGGACCCTCCAGACTGACAGTCTCCACACCAAGTATTATTCATGTCCAGGACACAAGCTCTGGGTGAGATCCTTAACCAGGGCTGGCCTGGGTCTAATGGATGAGGACCATTGTTGTGGGATCCCAGCTGAGGGACAGGTCCCCCATACTGGAGGGGATGAGGGTTTTCTGGAAAGACAATTGAGTCAGGGGGAGTCAGGCTTGCCAGGCAAAATAGGCAGAGTAAGGTAGAGGCCCAGAGCCCATGGCAGCAGTGGGCTCACAGTGTGTAATCAAAGCAGGTAAAGCTAGGGATGACTGAGTGTCCTTTGAGAACCTGAATCATGTCAGTCAATCTCTATAACAATTCCATGAGGAAGGTAGAAATGCTGTCTCTGTTTGACGAATATGGAAACCAAGTCTTTATGAAACTGCCCCTCTCCATACTCCACATTGAGGCAGAGGCAGGATTTGAACCCAGGCCTTGCCTACCCTTGTTGGCCCCACATGACAGGAAGGCTGCATTCCTGATGTTTCAGAAGGGACTTTTCGACTATGAGTTTACTCGAACCTTTGTGCCTGGTACCCAGGGAGAAACCTCATCCTGCCCAGACAAAGGCTGGATGGAACTGGGAGAGTCCTCAGTTCCAAGACCTGCCATTGTCAGACAACAGACGCAAGCCAAGCTCCAGAGTGTTACCACTGCCCCCTGAGTTCAGTGAGGTCTCCAGGCCTGGGTGTTTGTATGTGGAGCTTTGCACAACTCTGAGTTCCATGTTGGGACTGTGTGAATAGAGCACAGAGTCCAGTGGCAGAGAGACAGCAATTCTAGCACCTACTCAGCCTCTTTGAAGCTGGGTGACCCCAGGCAGGGCTCTGAAGCTACAGACCACATCCCTAAATTAGAGATAGTAATGGGTACAGCTGAGTAAGATGTAGAAAGAAATGACTCCTACAGTTCCTACCTGGTGCCTGGGAGCACGTGGGGGACCCAGAGGAAAGGCAGTGGTGTTGGTGACAGATTTACCCATGTATCATTTCTTCCACTTGTTGATTCTGGCATCATCTTTAAGAAACTGATGCTTAGGGACGCCTGGGTGGCTCAGTTGGTTAAGCAGCTGCCTTCGGCTCAGGTCATGATCCCAGCATCCTGGGATTGAGTCCCACATCGGGCTCCTTGCTCATCAGGGAGCCTGCTTCTCCCTCTGCCTCTGCCTGCCATTCTGTCTGCCTGTGCTTGCTCTCTCTCCCTCTCTCTCTCTCTGACAAATAAATAAATAAAATCTTAAAAAAAAGAAGAAACTGATGCTTAATCTAAGGTCAGGAATATATCTTCTCAGGATTTTCTCTGAGGTTCGTAGTTTTAGCGCTTACATTTAGGTCTGTGACTCATTTGGCGTTCATTTTGTGTCTCATGTGAGGGGAGGGTCCACCTTCATTCAGTCATTTATAATTTTATGTATCTGCATGTGTACGAAGGGACACAGTTTAGTCACTCCAGTACCTTAGGTTGTCACTTGCAGTGAATTGTCAGTAGATCCCAAATAATCTTTCCAGTAAATAGTCCTTGAAGCAGTTGTTTAACATTGTGAGGGAAGTCCCAAAGGAGGGTAACTTCTACCTTCTGCAGAGGTGGAGACATGTCTTCCATAAGAGCATACACCCCCCTCTGGTGGCCACAGGAGACATTGCAGGAGTACGACAGGACTCCCTGATCCGTCTGCAAAACAAGCCACATTCAACATCTTCAAGGATCCCAGAGAGATAAAAAACAATTCCGTAAAATTCAATGTTTTGGGGGATGTCTTCTAGGAAGTCTACGAAAAAATAGACTTCTTCTCAAGCGCACTATTTTTTTTAATTTTATTTATTTTATTTACTTTTTATTTTTTATAAACATATAATATATATTTTATCCCCAGGGGTACAGGTCTGTGAATCACCAGGTTTACACACTTCACAGCACTCACCATAGCACATACCTTCTCCAATGTCCATAACCCCACCCCCCTCTCCCAACCCCCCTCTCCCAGCAACTCTTAGTTTTTTTGTGAGATTAAGAGTCTCTTATGGTTTGTCTCCCTCCCAAACCCAACAACAGATGAATGGATGAAGAAGATGTAGTAATATACACAATGCAATACTATGCAGCCATCAAAAGAAATGAAATCTTGCCATTTGCGATGATGTGGATGGAACTAGAGGGTATCATGCTTAGCGAAATAAGTCAATCGGAGAAAGACAACTATCCTATGATCTCCCTGATATGAGGAAGTGGAGATGCAACATGGGGGGTTAAGGGGTTAGGAGAAGAATAAATCAAGCACACTATTTTGAGAAGTATCTTCTGAGCAGCTAAGTCAGGCCCTGGGTCAAAGGACAGGAAGTAGGGAGAATGGTGGATGCCTCCCAAGAGGCACAGCTTGTAGTGGGAAAGTGTGTGGGAATAACTGGTCTAAGCCAGAGCTCTGTATATCCGGATGAAAGAAAACAGTAAATAGAAACAGGCCACATTTATGGATTCCTTTGCTTACATTAAACACAAAACATTTTAGACAATTTCTAAACAATATCTCATCATACCTGTATTTTTTCCAAGTTCGATGACATCAACCTATATTCCCAGTTAATTTTTTACTTATTAGGAGAACATGATATGATATATGGAACCCAAAATGATTCTACAAAAATCCTCGTAGAACTAACAGATGGATTAAGTCAAACTTAAAGACACAGATTCAATATACGAAAATGAGTTTTATGTCTATACATGAATAACAAGTTATCACTGAGAGAAAGTAAGAAAGTAGTTTTTAATTGATAATCACTTAAAAAGAATAAAATACTTACGAAGTATTTTCATCAATAAGGGAAAGACCTGTATATTGAAACCCATAAATCATTAAAGAATTTGAAGAAGACAGAATGAAGTCTTTAGGCATCCCATATTAAAGGATCCCAAGAATGTACGTAATCCAAAAGTGCATACTGCAAAAAGCAATCTAAACGTTCAGTTCAAACCCCATCAACATTTAATGGAATTTCCAGAAATAAGAACAGCAATCATACAAAGTGAATAATACCATGAAAGGCCTTGAATAGCCAAAGCCATCTGGAGAAAGAAGAAAACTGGAGNAAGGCCTTGAATAGCCAAAGCCATCTGGAGAAAGAAGAAAACTGGAGGTGTCATGCTTTCTGAATTCAAAGTGTATTACAAAGCTGTAGAAATCAAAATGGTATATTATCGATATACAGACAGACACACAGATGAATGGAACATAGTACAAAGACTAGGAAGAAACTGACATATATGTCAATTAATTTCCAACAAAAGCTCCAAGAATATAGAATAGGGAAGCAACAGTCTCCACAATAAGTGGCTTTGGAAACAAGGCTCTGGGCAACCTCAAGTAAAGCAATGAAACTGAATGTCTATCCAACCCCATCAACAACAACAGAGTCAACATGCGACAAAGACTTCAACAAAACAGCTACACCCATAAAATACCTAGATGAAAACTGGACAGAATGCTATTAACACAACAACCTTTTTTTTTTTTTAATCATCTCCATGACCAAAATTTTAACTCAAGATTCTGAGATCAAGAGATAGATGCTTTGCTGACTGAACCAGTCAAGAACCTTTTAAAACTATGGAGCACAGAGGTGTCAGAACAGATCTATTCATTTAACCCCCTTAACCCAATTTTTTTGGAAGAATGTTTCTTGAAATCATTCTTTTTTTTAAGATTTTATTTATTTATTTAAGAGAGAGAATGCAAAAGAAAGAGAGTATGAGAAGGTAGAGGGTAAGAGCAAGAAGCAGACTCCCCACTGAGCAGGGAGCCCAATAGGGAAATCGATCCTGGGACTCCAGTATCATGACATGAGCTTGAGGAATTTTCTTAACCACCTGAGCCACCCAGGCACCCGAGATCATTCTTGACTCGATATTTTGAATTTGATATCAGAAGCAAAGGGTATAATAAAAAATAAACAGCTGGGACTACATCAAACCAAAAGCCTTCTGCACAGCAAAGGAAATGTCCAATCATCAACACATCGAAAATACAACAAACTGAAGAGGAAACTAGCAAACTACCTAACTGATAAAGGTTTAGTAAACTACCTAACTGATAAAGGTTTCATATCCAAAATATTAAAGAACTCATACAACTCAATAACTCAAAAACAAATAGCAGTTACAAAATCAGCAGAGTTAAGAATATTTTTCCAAATAAAACACACAGAGAGGCAACAAATACAAGAAGATATATTTACCACCACTCATCACCAGGGAAATGCAAATCAAAGCCCAAAGTGATGTCACCTGACACTTGTCAGAATGGTTAATATCCAGAAGACCAGAAATAACAAGGTTTGGCCAAAATGTGGAGGAAAGGGAACTGTGCTCTGTTGGTTTGACTGTAAATGGGTGCAGCCATTATGGAAAATAGTATCAAGTTTTTTCAAAAAAAAAAATCCACATAGGGGCACCTGACTGGCTCAGTTAGAATAGTGACACTTCATCTCATGTTCATGAAGTTGAGCCCCACGTTGGGGGTAGAAAATACTTTGAAAAAAATTAGAAATAGAATGACCATGTCATGGGCACCTGGATGGCTCAGTTGATTAAGCAACTGCCTTCAGCTCAGGTCATGATCCCAGAGTCCCAGGATCGAGTCCCACATTGGGCTCCCACCTCCATGGGGAATGTGCTTCTCCCTCTGACCTTCTCTCCTCTCATGCTCTCTCTCACTGCCTCTCTCTTAAATAAATAAATAAAATCTTAAAAAAAAAGAATGACCATATCATCCAACATACCCCCTCTTATGTATTAGAAGGAAGTCAAGTCTTCTCTCTTAAATGAAGGTGTATAGTTTGATGTGCCCTGCTGTTTCATTCCAGCACTTAGAGTCTTTGCTTCTTTGAAGTGGATTGTGAAGGGCCCTGGCCACAGGTTAAGGTATAAATTCTCAGGTCAGCTTCCCTGCAGAGCTCTACTCAAACCTTCAGAATTTAGCCATCAGTCTATTCCCCTTGTACCAACAGCTCTGTCTTTCCCCAGTCTCTCAAGGCCCAGCCTACCACCCCCAGGAATCTGATATAACTTGTGGTTTGGTTGACCCTGGACATGCTGGGTCTGCACTGAGCCCAAAGCCATACCCTGAGCTGCCCCCTACAAACATACCTGGGACAAAGATCTTATTAACTACTTAGCAGAAAGCTCACCAGGGTCTCACAATCACAGGCCAATAACCTGAATACTTGCTGATCAGGGAGCATCCCCTGACCATTGCAGACCCACTGATTCAATGTGCCATCAGGTATTCTGTGCAAATTCCTTCCACTCTTGTCCCTCAGACTAGACTCTCACCAGCTGGTTAAGTTACAGTTTAAGTCACATGCACATGATCACTAACAACTTACTGAGGTAAGGTCTCTGGTACTCATGCGGATGCTTCCTTCCCAGCTCAGCAGTATCTGGAAGTGAGCCAATAAATAAATAAATAAATAAAATTCCCTCCCTTCAAGTAGACACAGTTATGGGGCTCCATGCCTGGGTTGCTGAGACCTGAGGTAGGAATCAACACTTAGTTCAGATTTGGAGCACTAGCCACCTGCTTCCCCTGGAACAGCCACGTTCCTCAACTCTGTATTGGATTTCTCTCAGATAGAGACTTCTGTTTTTTCTGTCAATAGGTATGTTTCTGTGTGAAGCACGGAGGGGTGTGACTACTTGTTCATCCATTAAGTGTTGGAACCCCCTAACTCATAGATACAAATTCATTTCCCATCCACTCTGCAGATGTGCCAGAGCACAGCTCCACCTCAGCCTGGTACCCTGTTGCCCACGGCAAGCTTCAATGCTCCATATTATTATCCAGGCCTGATGTCTTTTTACAGATCTGAACCTGAGGCNCCCAAGCGGAGTTGCACCGCCCTTACCAGGGGCCGGGCTGAGTAATCCACTCGGGTTTGCTTTTGGGAGCTTTTGTTCCCTGAGCGCTTTCTGTAGAGTTCTGGAGGACAGGAATGAAGATGGCGGCCTCCCAGTCTCTGGCCTGGAGGAGCCGAGAGCCCGGGGCCCCACTCCTCAGTGTGCCCTCAGAGAACAGTGCCCAATTACCCCTGGCACCCTGGCCTCAGTCCATGCTCCGAGCTGACCGAGCCTGCGACCGGTTCAAGGTAACCCCGAGCTTCGAGCTCACTCCTTGGCTCTGTCTCTGTAGCCAGCTTCCCCGTCCTAATACCTGTAAGCTCTGAGACACTCAGACACCCCCGATCCTTCTGTGACCCTGCGGGACCTGAGGCCATGCTGACCCCGCGTGGGCTTCACCCCGATTAAGCCTCTGGAGAGATGTCCCTCAGCGGAACAGACTTTTAAAGGTCCTGATTTTGTGCTCCGTTGCTCCGCCGCTTGCCGGGAGCCGGCCCCTCCCCCCCCCACGCGGTCTATCTTCCCAGTGCTTGGGATTCACTTCTCCGCCAGTCCTACCTTTCAGAAAGTGGTTGATTTTCTGTTTCTAGAATTGCTGTTCTTCTTCTCTTCGATCTCCCCTTGGATTTGTAGGTGTTTGCAATCTTTAGATAAGCTATCTAGCTGATCTCCCGCTACCTGAAGTAGTCTCAGCCTGCTACTTCTCTGCCATCTTGACTCCTCCCTCACTGCCTAATATTTTTTAGGTGCCAGTATGTTGCAAGGTGGCCATGTGAACTAGTGTGTAGGTCCAAACAACCATCTTGAGAATGTGCCCCCTGTGCCTCCATTCAATCCCCTCTTGCAGGACGAGTACTAATTGAAGAGACTTGGACTTTCCTCTGTAATTTATTCTAAGACTTTTAAAATTGAGTCACTTGCCATAGGAGATGCGTGTCATGTGGCAGTAAGGAGAGGTTAAGACTGGCTTTGTGGTGCCTGAGTCCA
>NW_019154260.1:91072-95529 GCF_002288905.1 Enhydra lutris kenyoni
AAATCAATCCTTCTGGATATAGGAAAATATCATTAGCAATAAGGCCCAAGAAAACTACAGGAAAGAACCAAGTCAAAATATTGCATATGAAAAATAGAATGGTTGAATTAGATTCCACATAGATAGGGTAAATAATAGGATAAAAAAAGATCAAAGAGGTGTGCAATTGGTACTTTCTTTGGACATAACAGAAGTATTGACTTTGGAGCTGGCAAACTTATGGTAGAACCATTCGTGCAATTTCTTTACCAAAGAACTAATTAGCGAAATATGGTTGGGGGATACGAAGAAGTGGAAACTGGTGCAGGAGCCTGGCATAAGCAGCAGCAACAGAGCTTTTGTCATGCCTTTCATGCCCTGCTCACCCCCTTCCTCACTGTCCCAACCTCTCCCACCACCGCTAATCCTAATGGACAGGGGAAGGAAAATGAGAAGTGGAGATTAGCAGCTGAGGGACACAACTGACTGAGAAAGCCCCACAAATAGGGTGTTCATGGAAATAAAAGGGGCCACTCTAATCTCTTCCTCAGATCTTCAGCTGGAGCTCCCCACTGGCTGAACTCACACAGCCAGAGAGCATAGATAACTGTCAGGCCTTTCTATCTCCCACTTCCACACCACCGAAGGGGTGGGATGAGTGGAGACTGTCTTTAGGGAGAGACAGGAGGTATCTTCTATGGATGCGTGGGTCGAAATTACTAGATTCCACTCTGATGCGTTAAAAAAACGAAATCAAAAGCATTCATTAAAATAATCTCCATGGGGAAACTGGCTGGCTCAGTTAGTGGAGTATACAACTTTTTATCTTGGGGTTGTGAGTTTGAGAAACATATTAGGCGTAGAGATTAAGCAAAAACAAACAAACAAACAAATAAAACTTCTATAGAAGGGCAAACCTAAAAGCCAACTCTCAATTATAGAGAGCAAACAAAATTATAGAGAACAAGCAAACCATTATAGAATGGTACCAGAGGACAGGTGGGTCATGAGTTCAATAGATGACGGTTTAAAGAGGGCATTTGTTTGATGACCACAGGGTATTGTATTGAAGTGTTGAATCTACTGTACACCTGAAACTAATATTACACTATACATTCAGTAACCAGAATTTCAATAAACACACACAAGACAAAACAAACAAACAATAAAAAAAGCCTTTAAAAAAGTCTACATAAAGGTATTCCAGAGGAAGAAAGAGAGCAGAGTTGTAGAAGGCCAAATGCTGAGAAAGCCTGCTCTTGAAATAAAATCAGAATATCTGATTCCCAAAGTTGTTTTTGCTGCAAGGATGTTTCTGGCCTTCAACAGACATCTGCAAAGGCCACAGGAAGGTAGTTGTATTAGTCAGAGTCCTCCAGAGAACCAATGGGATGTCTAAAAGAAGTAAATATATAGTATCTATATTTATACCTATATCTATATATCTATAGAGAGGGAGGAAGGGAGAGAGAGAGAGTGTGTGTGTATGTTAGTTTTATTTTAAGGAATTGGCTCATGATTATGGAGAGTAGCAATCCAAAATCTGCAGGTTGCGCTGGAAGGCTCAGACCCTGGAAGAGCTAATATTGTGATTCAAGGCTATAGTAATCATGTTTTTCGTTTTCTGTTTTTTATGGTGATGAAACATCTTTCTGGAGATAAGGAGAAGGTAAGAAATCCAGGAGAAGCTGTTCTATTCCTGGAGATCATAATCAGCTGGTTACATATTTTTTATATCCAAACCAACCAATCCCAAGGCCCTACCTTCAACACTTCCTTTATCTCACTCTCACAAACTAAAGCCAATAGTTCTCTCATTCTAAATCACAGCAAAGGTAGGAATCAGACAACTAAAGTCTACCCTAATACATAAAGATGCTTGACATTATTCAAACTGGCCAGTCCTAGACTGTTTCCCCTGCTCTGCCTTGCTTTTTCCATGGAAACCCCTGTAAAGTCTCTGGGCTATGCTTTCACCTCCCTCCTACTTCTGTTTCTGGACCAGATTGGCATTTCATCACCTGTGTGAAGTGGCATGCTCCCTCTTTTGGGGAAATGCAAATAACAAAAATACCTCAGTGCCATTTACATCTTTGTGTCATCACACAGTCACCTCCATAACTTAAAATCCCACAGGTATTTTAACACAAAGTCCAAATGTTCTTAGGCTGGAGACCTTGGAAGAGAAAATATTGCTCTTCAAGTTTGGACTGGTCTGCTGGGATAATAACCTTCTTCCTCTGGGCCAGTTAGTCTTTTGTTCTAGTTAGGTCTTTGACTGATGAGATGAGGCCCACCTACATCATGGAAAGTCTTATTTTTACTCCAAGTCCATTGTTTCAAGTATTAATCACATCAAAAAAAAAAAAAAAAAAAACCTCTCTCACAGAAATACCTGGTAATAATGCTGGACAAAATATATGGACACGAGATAAACCAAGTCAATATACAAAATTAATCATCACGAGAAATTTATGGGGAATTCTTCACATACTACTCTGGGACCCCAAGGATCCTGACAAGATAAGACACACTGTTCTCCTCAAACTCAGGAGCCTGCAGGGAAGGAGTGGAAAGGAGACAGCAACGAACAGGCCGATGTGCCCTTGCAGTCTGACTAGCTAGGGATCTGTCAACCAACATCAAGCTATGAATGTGGTTTGAGATGGTCTGTGACTGATAGGGCTCCAGTCTCATGGCAGACACAAATGCTGAGCTGCTCTAAAGGAGGGTACAGTCATTCTTGGTATAAGGATATTACTGTAGTTAGTTTTGCCAAGAATAAAAACCAGCATATGGTCAAAAAAAAAAAAAAGAAAGGAAACAAAACTCATGAAATAAGAAGCAGAAGATATAAGAGAAAGCAAAAATGCACAAAGATTTCAGATTTTGTAAATGCCAAACTTTTCATAGACCTCTAATCATTTCCTTGTGTCTGTTTGTTTTTAAATATCTCTACTCATTGGAATTGTATTCAANGTGTCTGTTTGTTTTTAAATATCTCTACTCATTGGAATTGTATTCAATTTCATTTACTGAATAACAAACGATCTCAAAACTACCAGCTAGGACTATGATTTCAATCATGGGTCTCTTTACCAACTGTCCAGTGAAAGTGATGAAGATGACTTTTAAAATGAGAGGGTCCACAAATGGTCCTAAGTACATACAGCAATGTATGTACAAGCTTCTTTGTCCTGGGATCTTCCCCCCACCTTTTTTTTTTTTTTTAAACCTAGTAGAGAAGATTGAATTAACTAAATCAGTTGATCTACTCTACCTTTTAAAATAAAATAAATGAAATGTAATTGACAACTCTAAAATCAAAAAACTTAAATATAAAAAAAGCAAAGAAAATGCATGACTAGAATAAATAAAAAAATAATATGTATAAGAATAAATTACTTATTAAAAATAAGCCTAGAAGAAATTCTAAAAATGAAATAATTTAAATATATATATATATATATATATATATATATATATATATGAGTGGCTATAGATTTAGGGAAGATGAAGGCAGTTTTCCCTTCTAAGTTATATAGGCTGCTCTCTACATTAAAGAACAGAACCAAAGTGGTGAGGGACAGTTGCAGTAGAAATAGCAAGAGAGCAGACCCAATGAATGAGGGCTAGGGGGATACAGCTAGAAAATCTCCAGAACCAAGCCGCCATGGATTTGAGCATTTCAGAGCAACAATAGGAGAGAGAGAGCTCTGTGAGGCTAGAGGTCTGCTTAAAACGTACTGCTTTCTACAAATTCAAGAAAGCAAGTTTAGTGACAGAAAAATAGTGCTATGGACTCCCAGGCAGAGAGCTGTAAGAGGAAAGGGGAGTGCCTTCAGAATAGCTCCACTGAAGAAAATGAAGGCATTAATTCCTGACAAACTTCATCTACTTTCATGTGCTTTTTTTTTTCCAAAACGAAGCAAAAAGCATTAGGGAAATGAAACAGGATATTGAATGACACCATAAATTAGAGTTAGAAAAACTCAGTGAGGAAAGTACAGGTCTCAGGGAAGAAGAAGTAGTGTATCGAAACATCACTTCCTAAGTGAAATGTGAAGTAGTAAACGAAAGTCAGCAGACAGTGCTGTATGAGAATGGGAAGTGAAAAGAGAAAAATGCTAAAAAGAAACTAAGAAAGAGACTGCAAGATTTGAGAGAAAATATCAAAATGTGAAGTTATGGAAAGGAAATGAATATTTGGAATGCCTCTGGGAAAACCAAAGCAAAGACACAAAAACGTTAAAAGTCATAATACAGAATATTTTGGAAACACAATAAATCCTTTCAAACTGTTTATTAACAGAGTACCCTGAGCACTGATTCAGAATGACAAATGGCAGGTTTAGTAAAATCATTGAGAGAAAAATGAAATTAAAATTGAAATGCAAAATTTAATTAAAATGTAAAGAAAAAAGGAAATCCTTGGGCATCTAGGGTAAAGGAGCAGATGACATATAAAGGAAAAGAAA
>NW_019154260.1:95589-100253 GCF_002288905.1 Enhydra lutris kenyoni
GTATTTTGTACCACAAGAAAATGGAGTAATGTATTGAAAGACACTGAAGGGAAGACTTTGTGAACCATGGATTTTATTGCTAGAAAACCTGATTTATACAGAATAAAAGTCTTGGCATTCAAGTCATTATGCAAGAACTCAGGCTATATTTTTCCCATGACCCCTTGAAGAGGGATGACCAAACATAGGACAAGAAATGCCTTGAAAGAATGTAAGGACAGATGGTTAACAGGCAGTCTGTGATGACTTTCCATCACTAAGGTTCTTTGAGAGGGAGAATGACCTCAGTGACAGTCCCTATGGTAATTGTTTCATAATAATTCAAAAGCTTTCTTTGTTCAGAATTCTTTTTATTTTATATTTTATGTAAACATATTTTAAAACAACTGGCAGTAAATACTGCTTAATATAGACAGCTTATGTTAATTAATTGATTTTACATTTAAAAAATTAGTAAACTTCCAACATTAAGTGTAATGGTTATTCAACAAAACACATTCTAAGTCCACACAATTCAGGAAGGAAGTAACTGGCACTACATTAGCTGACTTGGGAGAGAGGATTGTTCATGGGGGAGCCAAGAGGCAGCTCTCTTGTTGGCCTCATGGCTGATGGAAGTCCGCAGGAATGGGCAATCTCCATCCCCTCCAAGGCCCAGGCTGAGCAGTGATAGAATCTATAGAACTAGCAGGAATCGACAGGTGTCACAGTGATGGATGGAAAAGGGGCTCAGCAGGGTGGGTGTGTGGGTACCTCTCAGGCCCTGGAAGATGACCTTGAGCCTTAGAATGCCCAAGGGTCAGATGCATAAGGTACTGGGGCCTGTTTGCTGCTCTGTGCTGAGGGGGTGATCTGTCATCACACAGAATCATTTCACCTGAGTAACAGGCAAGTCAGTTTTCAGGATCAGGTCCTCTGGACTGGGAAATAATGCAAAGGGAAGGGGAAGACTCTAGGTTTTCAGGGATGAACAGTCTGAGTTCCACAGACCTGGGCCAAGGGAGGAGCTCGTTGTCTCAGGTCTCATGGAACAGGAGTGGAAGATGACCCTTTCTTTCCCCCACTCCTCCACTCAAGTCAGTACTGTCATGAGATCTTCACCTCAAAAATGGGCAGCTTCCTGGAATGCTTCCTTTTTTCTCTAATAAAGATTTTTATTTCTAGCACAACCACTGAACCTTGCCTGTGCTTTTCAGTTAAAAGATCAAAAATTCTTATGCAGTGGTATTAAAAACATAGGAAAACAACAAAGTATATGTGAACTTAACTTGCCTTCTCTGCTTCCTCTGCGCACCTGTTCCACATGTCCATTTCCTCTACTTTATCATGTCGTGGAAGTTCTAGCTCACCAATCAGACAACAAAAAGAAATAAAAGACATCCGAAACAGCAAAGAAGAAGCCTAACTCCCACTCTTTGCAGATGACATGATAATTTATGTGGAAAACCCAAAATACTCCACTCCAAAACTGCTAGAACTCATACAGGAATTCAGTAAAATGTCAGGATATAAAAGCAATGCACAGAAATCAGTTCCATTCCTATACACCAACAAGATGGAAGAAAGAGAAATTAAGGAGTCGATCCCACTTACAATTGCACCACAAACCATAAGATACTTAGGAGTAAATCAAACCAAAGAGACAAAGTATCTGTACCCAGAAATACTGAGTACTCTGTATTTATACAGTACTCATGAAAGAAATTGGGGAAGACACAAAGAAATGGAAAAATGTTCCATGTTCATGGTTTGGAAGAACAAATATTATGAAAATGTCTATGCTACATAGAGCAATCTACACATTTAACGCAATCCCTATGAGAATACCATCAACTTTTTCCAAAGAAAAGGAACAAACAATCCTAAAACTTATATGGAACAAGAAAAGACCCCAAATAGCCAAAGGAATGTTGAAAAAGAAAACCAAAGATGACGGCATCACAATTCCAGACCTCAAGCTTTATTACAAAGCTGTAATCATCAAGATAGTATGGTACAGGCAGAAAAACACACATACAGATCAATGCAAGAGAGTAGAGAGCCCAGTAATGGACCTCAAGTCTATGCTCAACTAATCTTTGACAAAGCAGTAATGAATGTCCAATAGAAAAAAGACAGTCTCTTCAATAAATGGTGCTCGGAAAATTGGACATCCACATGTAAAAGAATGAAACTGGACCATTTCCTTACACCACACACAGAAATAGACTCAAAATGGATGAAAGACCTCAATGTGAGACAAAAATCCCTCAAAATCCTTGAGGAGCACACAGGAAGCAACCTGTTTTTCCTCAGCCACAACAACTTCTTCCTGGAATCATCGCCAAAGGCAAGGGAAGCAAGGGCAAAAATGAACTATTGGGAGTTCATTAATATCCAAAGCTTTTGCACAGCAAAAGAAGCAGTCAACAAAACCAAAAGACAACCAAAAGAATGGGAAAATACATTTGCAAATTACATATCAAATAAATGGCTATTTTCCAAAATCTATAAAGAACTTATTAACTCAACATCCAAAGAACAGATATTCCATTCAAGAAATGGGCAGACCTCCTGAACAGTTATTTCTACAAAGAAGGTCTCCAAATGGCCAACAGACACATGAATAAGTTCTCAACATCACTCAGGACAAGGGAAATCCAAATCAATACCACAATGAGATACCTCCTCAAACCAGTCAGAACGGCTAAAATCAACCAGTCAGGAAACAACAGGTGTTGGTGAGGGTGTAGAGAAAAGGGAACCCTCCCAAACTATTGGTGGAAATTCAAGCCAGTGCAGCCACTCTGGAAAACTGTATAGATTTTCCTCAAAAAGTTGGAAATAGAGCTACCCTATGACCCAGCAATCACACTACTGGATATTTATTCTAATGATAGAAATAGAGTGATCTCGAGGGGCATGTGCACCCTAATGCTTATAGCAGCAAAGTCCACAATAGCCAAATTATGGAAAGAACCTAGATGTCCATCAACCGAAGAATGGATAAAGAAGATGTGATATATATCTTTATCTATATATCAATCTATCTATCTATATATATCTATATCTGTATCTATATCTATATCTGTACACACACACACACACACACACACACACACACACACACTTTTTTTTCCTCGGGGTCCTGGGATTGAGTCCTGCATCTGGCTCTCTGCTCACCAAGTAGCCTGCTTCTCCTCTCTCTCCCTGTTTCTCTTCCTAAATATGATCTTTCTTTGTCAAATATATAATCTTTAAAAATTAAATCATTTAAAGAAGCAAGTAGATTAAATTAAATCATAATTAAGTGGCTTAAATTACATTAAATCCTAACCCAATCCTAATCAATAAGTCAGGTGCCCGTATAAGAATGGGAAAAGACACCAAGGATGGACCTGCATAGGGAAAGACCATGTGAGGAAACAGCAGGAAGGTCCACTCTCCACGCCAGGAAGAGAAGCTTCAGGAGAAACCAAATTTTCTGATACCTTAATTTTGGACTTCCATCTTCCAGAATTCTGAAAAAAATAAATTTCTTTTGTTTACGCCACCCAGTCTGGTGGCAGGCAGTCTGTTTACACAATCCTAGCAACCTAATGGAGATTTTGGCATTGAAAAGTAGGGAGCTGCTGTAACAAGTAGCTGCAAATATGGAAGTGACTTTGTGGAAGTGGTATGGGGAAAGGCTGGAAGAATTACAAGGTGCATGTTAGAAAAGTCTACATTAACTTGAAGCGACTGTTTGTAGAACTATGAACCTTTAAAGGTGATGCTCATGTGGTCTCTGATGGGAATGAAGAATGTTATTAGAAACTGGAGGAAAGGCGATCTTTTGTTATAAAGAGGTAAATCACTTGGCTGAATTGTGTTTAGTGTTTTCTGGAAAACAGAATATATTTGTGATGAGTTTGAATGATTACCTGAGGAGATTTCTAAGAAAAAAAAAATGTCAAGGGTACAATCTGGACTTTTCTTACAGTTCATAGTAGAGTGCAAGAACTTAGAGATGATTTTAACAAGGAATTGTTAAGCAGTTGTTAAGCAAAAAGGAATCAGACTTTGGATACTCAGAAAACTGTCAGCCTATCCACACTGAAAAACACAAGAAAAGCATGATCTGGAGAGAACAAGAATTGTTGGCTGGAAGAATACTTCGGTAAAGACATTATAGGTGTGACTCCTGGCCAGCAAGATAGGAATGTGTAATGTTGAAATTTGAACCAGGGATCCACTTCTGGAATTTCGGTTTTTAACTCCAAAGATCTGAATTTTCACACTTTCTTATTCACAGAATCTACCTCTCTATCCTGTATACTGTGTGTGTGTGTATACACACACATACACACACACACACACATACGTAATACACATTACATATGTATGTGTATATATGCATGTATATATATTACACATATATATACATATACATATATATGTACATATATATACACATTACGTGGGATACAAGTTTGGTACTTTCTCCATCCCCCTGTGGTACAGATTTTAAAAGACAAGACATGTGAAGTTTAAGAGGAGTGACAGTACTATAAAAATAATAGTACCATACGATTTCAGTTATATGTGGAATCTGAGAAACGATCAAAAACCAAACTCTTAAATACAGAGAAAAAACTTGTGATTGCCAAAGGGAAAATGGGTAGGAGAATGGGAAAAACAGATAA
>NW_019154260.1:100413-138100 GCF_002288905.1 Enhydra lutris kenyoni
ATCAAGTCACTCTATTGTACACCTGAACCTAATATAACATAGTATGCTAATGATACTACAGTATTTTTTCTAAAAAATTAAAAATAAAATAAAAAGAACAATACCAGTGCTATGGGTGATTGGAATGTGAAAGGGACATTTCTTAGCCTAATGAGTTTAGGTCTATAAACATAATGTGGAAATGTTTGGGATCTTGTGTTTTCTGGAGTGAGTTGAGCAGTAACTTACATTTGCTAGAAAGGGGGGTCTCCCCATCCCACTGTCAATAGAATTTTCATATATGAGTTCTAGGTATCATTGAAAATTCAGATGTATGAAATTAACTGAAAACTGAGAAGAAACATTTTATCTGTGGTAAGCCCATTGGCAGCTTCTAAGAAAGGCATTTATTTCAGTTGAATGTTAAGTCAGCTAGAGCTGACTGAAGCCATGTGTTAAAAGACCCTTGTCAGATTTTCTTTAAAAAATGTGTTTTATGGGGCACCTGGGTGGCTCAGTTGATTAAGCATCCAACTCTTGCTTTTGGCTCACATCATGATCTCAGGGTTGTGAGATCAAGACTTATGTGGGGCTGCATGGTCAGCATAGGGTCTGTTTACATTTCTCTTACTCTCCCTCTGCCTCTGCCCCTCCTCCAACTCATGCACATGCACTTCATCTCCCTTCTTCTCTAACACAAATAAAGGAAAATCTTATAAAATGTGTTTTTTCATTTTTGAGATTTTGTACATCTGGATTTTCCTATAAAATTGATAATTTTAAATGTTGGGAAGTAGTTAACATTAAGTATGTTGAAGACAAAGAAAGGTGTCTATGCACTGAGACCCAACACCTCATTTGTAATTTCTGGCCTGCACAAAGTGATGAAGAAGAAAAGAGTAACAAGTCTCATTACACACCAGCTAAGGCTGGATAACAAAAATGTTTAGTGCAGCCAGTAAACTTGGTCACAATTAGCAGTATGGGATTGGAGGAAAGGAAATAGATAGTTGTCACCAATCTGGAAGTTTTGTTATGTGGGTTTGGCAGGCAGTCAAGAGATGGAAAGAAATCTGTATATGAAAAGAAGGACATTCATGAACCTATTGTTGGCAAGCTGAAATAGCCTGGAAATGCACTCATTTCTCTTTCAAGGATAAGTTTATATAAAGAATAAATAATAGATAAATTAACAGAGATAACAGAATGAGACAAATGAGGCCTCTAGGATACAAAATTTAAGGGGCAAATCACTTGCAGGGTCATGAAGATTCATGGAAGAGGTTTGCGCAAACCTAGGTCTGCATGTCTCCTGACAGCCTGTGCTCTGGATTCATCAATCGCCTCAACTTAGTGCTGGTTCTAGTGTTTACACTATGTCTAAAACAATTATTTATTCTTTTCTCAGGCAATATGGCTATTTTTCACTTTGGGGAATAACAAATCTTAGTGAAAAATAATAATGAAAGAGTAGTAAAAAGAAAAAAATCTGGACACTAATGGCCCATTTTGTGACAACAAATTTGCAACCATTTGCTCCAATGAATCAATCTTTATTTTGTATTTATAGATTTTCAATCATACTTCTAAACTCTGAAAGAATTTTTCTTGGTTTACATATTTATTCATTCCAAGGTATTTATTGAGTTCCTACCTCATGTGTCATTGTGCTAGGCAATTGATTCTATACTGGTGAATAAAACAGAAAAGGTGACTGCCTTTTTGGAGTTGATAAGTGATAGAGAAAAAGACACTTAATATGTACATAACTAAATTAATTAGTACTTATCACTGCAGTAAGGACAAAAAAAAAGAAACAAACACGATGCAGGAATGTCTACTGTTATTGTTTCATGTTCGAGAACACAGTAAAGGATCACCTCCAAGACCTTTGGTGATACAGTGTGGTTGAGGAGAATTCCTACCAGAAATCCTAAGACATTTGAGAAAGTAAATTATATAACGTCATTCCCTTCAATATTGAAGACAAAAATGACAGAACTCATGCATAGTTTAAAAAAATAGAAAGATATTTTTTCAAACATGTAGAATAAATACAAAATACATTTGGTCATACCACAAAGATACTACTAATAAAGTTCTTTCTTTCTTTCTAGTTTTGTCTCATGCCACACTTTAGTAAAATTCATATTACTCCATGATTATTCTTTCTCTGCTTTTGCCTTTCTTCTTTCCCTTCCTTCTTTTACTCTTCTTTTTGATTCGTTCATATTTAGGATTGATCCTATTTTAATTTCTTCTCAATTAAAGCTACTCTTGGAAGGGAGCCTGGGTGGCACGGTTGTTGAGCTCCAGTTCAGATTGATCTGAAATCAACCTGGGATCATGCCCAGAGTTGGACTCTGTGCTCAGCAGGAAGTCTGCTTCAAGATCCTCTGCCTCTGCCCAAAGCCCACCCCCACACTCTCTCTCTCTAATAAAAATTATTTTAAAAGAGATGAAAAATGTGAAAAACCTGAAAAAAATTAAAAACCTACAAAATAAAAATATAAGAATGCTACTTAGTGTTTTCCCTAAGCTCTGAAGCTTTGCAACCCTCTATTATCAGTAAACTTGAGAGGAGGGAGTCGTTCATGATTGTGTTCAAGAGGAGGGATCTCTTGCCTTGATCCTCAAGTGTAAGTCAGCTAGTGCAAAAGCAGCTCTCCTAAGCAGCAGAGACAGGCCTCTGTGTAAGCAGCTCTGGATTCCATATGTGGTGTTGTGTTACTCACTGAAGGCTTGCAACGCCAATGGGTGAGATGAATATCGCTGCAACCTGTTCTCTATCCAGGAGCTGAAAATTTGCACCCCAGCTCTTCAGTGAACCCTCACAGAAAAAAACAATCTACCAGTCTTAACTCCACAATTTCTGCCAGAACTCTGTGTTCACGGTGCTAGTGAAAAGACATTTTTATCTCAGGCACACAACTGAGTTCCAACTCCAATATTTTTTTGTTTTTAAAGATTTTATTTATTTATTTATTATCTATCTATTTATTTATTCACATTTTATTATTTTATGTATTTTATGTATGTATGTATGTATGTATGTATGTATTTATTTATTTATTTATGAGAGGGTCAGAGGGAGAAGCACACTCCCTATGGAGCTGGGAGCCCGATATGGGACCTGCTCCTGGGACTCTGGGATCATGACCTGAGCTGAAGGCAGTTGCTTAAACAACTGAGCCACCCAGGCATCACCAACTCCAATTTCTATGGATTCCTGTGACACAGATCCACACGATACCTGCAGGGTGTTGTAGGTCTTGCCATGCTTCTGTTTTTTGCTGGACCCTTCCCAAAAAAGTGAATGCCCAACCATGCTGTGATTCAGGGTATAGGGTTACACAGAGCAGAAAGCCAGGAGGTAGCTTCGTGGTTTTCAGCCATTTTTCCCTAACTGATGTCTGGGAACTCTGAAACATTTGGGCCCCACCTGTTCTTCTTCTGACCCCTCAGAATCCTGAGATAATACTGTCACACCTGGGATTCCAACCTGCTTCACAACTTGAACTCTTTTAAGCCAGGAATGTCCCGCACAGTAGTAGACTCCTAAGTGTTTCAATCATGCACTTCGTCGTCGATAAAAACTTTGCAGTAGGCACCTCCCCTCTGCTGTATCCACAGCCATTTCACCCACACAACTTATTCCCACCCACACCACTTGAGCTATGAAGCTGCCCAGGCACCACAGTGGGAGCTAGAGGAGCTTGTGAAGTGGTTCAGGATCTTCTTTTGTGGCTGGTGCTGTTGGTCCAAGAAGAGAAAGTATCATCACCATGATTGATTTTTCATGCCCCTCCTAAGTGAGGAAAATTTTCCCACCATTCAATGTTCTCTGAGTTCATGAAGCAATCCCTGGAAGGTCTCCCCTGATGACTGGTCATGGGCACAGGGATCTGAGAGAGTACTGATTACTCATGGCTTACCAGTTGATGGAGACTTGCTCTGTGTGGCTTAAACTGTTCCCTCCACAGGTCTAGATCAGCCAAACTCTGTCCTCCTCACCTCAGCGTCTCTCTGGTTCTCCTCTCTCTGCCACTCCCCTCCTTCCTGTGCTCTTTTCCCTCTAATAAAGAAATAAATACCTAAAAATAAATAAAAGATTGAGCATAAAAGTGTACATTTAGGCCTTCAAGACCTGGCTGGAATCACCCTCCTTTGTGTATTTCTTTGTCATCTTTCCTCTTGTTCTGATGGCATCAGAGGTGCATGACAACCCAGGGAGTGAGAAGGGTGATGGTGGAGGGAATCTGCCTTCCTAAAAGACCCCATAAAGGATTTCAGTCTCCTAATTTTAAGAGCCACTCAGCACTCTCATGGGAGGAAATCTGTGGCGACATGCTACCAAAATTTGGGGAGTTACTTGGTAATTTAACATAACATAATATACCTACAACATGTTGAAATCACCAAACTTCAATAGTTACCAGCCTAAATCCTTTAAAAATGACCAAAGAGGCACCTGTCTTTCTCAGGCAGTAGGATACTTGATCTCAGGGTTATGAGTTTGAGCCCCACACCAGGTATAGTTAGCTTAAAAAAACAAAACAAAAGAAAACAAAAGGACTTACAAATGAGCAAAATCAATGAGGCTCAAACAATGGAGCTGGTCAGTGTTGGGATGGATCCTGTCTTGTGTTCATTTAGCCACTGGGCACTGCACACTCAGATGGTACCAGTGCTTATCAGCCAACCAGGTTCTCCCTCTAAGAACTCAGGGTCTAGAGGAGTAGATGGACAAACAAGAAACAAAATTGTGAATGAAAAGAGCAATTGCTCCATAGGAAAAGAGCAAGGGGCTACAACGAAGTCCTGAGCTCCACCAGGTGAGGGGTATGACAAGGCTATTCTGAGATGACATTGCGAATTCCTGTCGCAGGAAAAGAAGGAGACAGGCCTGCTCAAATCTGAGTGTATTCAGCCTGTCAGAGGGCACCATGGAGCATAGGATCGGAGGCAGACTTTGATGTTCCCAGAGTCGAGGTTAGAAAGGAGGCCAGGGTGGCCAGAGGAATCTGAGGAAGAGAGCAGAGAGGGAGGGTAGGAGGACCAGGGCCTGGCGCATTTCGACAATATCAGTGCCATTCTCCCAGTGCTGTGTGACCACATTTCCCCATACTCAGTGGTTGAACCNCTCCCAGTGCTGTGTGACCACATTTCCCCATACTCAGTGGTTGAACCACAAACATTGCCTCTCGGTCTCAGGGGATCAAGAATCCAACAGTGCTCACCTGGGGGCTCCTTCCAGAGTCTCTCTTTAGGTTGGGGATGTTGCCAACACCAAGGGAGGACCTGCCTCACTGAGAACCTGAGCTCACTTAGGGACATTGGCTAGATATGGCCCATCTCAAAGACCTGAGTTTCTCCATCTATTGTTGGCCAACAGTGCTAGGCCAAGTGCATATGTCTGTGTCATGGTTCAACCTAAAGGCTTGTACTCCAGTATGAGGATCTGATAGAGAACATGGGTCAGAGTCAACATGGGGCTGAGCAATGAGCTTTTATAACTAAATCTAAGCAGGGCCTTTGGGTCATGTGACCATTTTCTGTGGAATAAAAGTGAATCAGTAAATCTAGATCACACTCAGCGGAGGGGGTTACACAAGGATGTTTACAGAGGATTTGGGGAACCAACGGTACCCCTGAGGGGAGAAGGTGATGATCCCTGCAGGGTCCGTGCCTTGCCCAGGATCAGACTGGAAGGAAGGCTTACCAGGCATAAACCCAGCTCTTTGTGTGTCCTCAAAGTTGGGAACCTGGATACACCTAGCCATTCACTGGTGGCTCAGGAAAACGTTGTCTAGAAGGAACTGGTTATTGACATGGAAATGGTATCAAAATGAGGGTGATCATTTATATCCCAGAGAGGAGACATCTCCCCATGTTCTTGTCTGAGGAGGACCCCAGGTCATGGCTCCCCACTGGATGGACATCATACCCTTTGGAAAGAAGGTAATGGCTTACATCACAGGGCAGGCAATCTCTATGGGTAACGGTGGATTCTGACCCTCAAGGAACAAGGATCCAATCACTTCTTCAGGGTTTGCATTGAAAATTAGAAGCCTAATAACTTGGGAAGCTATTACCCAAGCTATTACCCTATTCTTCTGGCACTCCAGAATGTGAGCACTGATGAACACATGTGTTTCACATAGGAGAGAGTGTGCATGTACACACAAAAACACACAAACCAGTAGGGACTGTGTGGTGGAATCTGANACACACAAAAACACACAAACCAGTAGGGACTGTGTGGTGGAATCTGAGTAGTAGCAGATTAAAAGAAGTTGATAAGAGGAAGGAAATTTGATTGGAGGTATTTTCTACATGGGACACCACTTGTCTAACATCATGGATATTATCAAACCTACGGCTATGGATATCTGGTAGAAGGACTTGCTAGAATCATCTGTATTTTACAGAGAACATCCCTCTCAGGCACAATGGTTTATCCAAGGTCAAAAACAGGTAAGAATAGAGAGTTGTGTCTGAAGCCAGGTGTGTTTCCAAGCTGGGGCCCTGGCTGCACCCAGATCTTCCCTGGGGCCCTGAGGAGAGGGGTGTGTTGATGTCACTGTGTACAGATGTGGCCTTTCATGGAGAAAGGCGATAAGGAGATGGCAGACCAGAGCACTGTTTGTGTACGTGTCAAACCAGGAGTGGACTGTTGTAGGGGATCCCAGGCAGTGATGTCACTTCCTTGACCACAGACCCCAACAGAACTTAGAACCCCTGCAACCAGGCACCCAGATTCTAGTGTAGTCCAGTATCAGGGTTACTTGGCTGGAGACATCTGATAAGGAAAGATGTTCTCTTGCTGCTTGCCTACTTTCCAGTACTCTGGCTTCCAGAAACCCCAGGGGAATGGATTTTTCACTTGCTGAAGATATTGGCTCAAACCTCTCCCTCAACACCTCAGGGAATTTGGCAAGAATTGCCATAAGGTTCTTAATACTGAGCAGACTAGGTAATGCCCACCCCTCTGAACTATCCAAGGGCAGCCACATTCCTTCCTCTTGAGTTTTAGGGAAAGAGGAATTTGTGGGTGTTCCTGCCCATGGGGTGGAGGAGGTTGAGCACAGTGGGTACCCTGGTGATCCCTTCTTGTTCACACCAATGTCATTGAAGGCAGGGTGAAAAGAGGATTCCTGAGGTGCCTCTTGTCTGCGCCAGAGCACATCCACGGCCCTGATTAAAGAGGGCCTTCCCTCTCCACCAGGATGGTGAGGCACTGTAATTTAGAGGGGCTGCTGAACTCTCATCCATATATCTGTTATTCCTGCTTTAGGGTAAAGGTCTGAGAGCTTCTTCTGGAAAATGGGAAGATGTCCTGCGGACATGTGGATGGTGTGTGAGCACTGTGGGAGAGCATAGGGGAATGGAAAACAGCTTCAACGCTTGAGAGGGTCATTCTCCCTGCCTGCCCCCTCCCAGCCTTATCTCTACCTCAATTCTGGGACCCACAACTGAGGATTTAGAAACAATCACACAGAAGTCTGTTGGAATCTGGACACTGGATGCTCAGAGGGTGCTCAGGAGACCCAGTGAGAACTCAGAGACCGGACATCCCACACATGTGGGAGATTAGTGTCAGTGGAAGGAGACCCTCTCATGGCACCCAGTGAATAAGGCAGCAGATGGGCATAGGAGGTAACTTTTGAGCTATTTGGAGGGTCCTGGGCAGGCCTAGCTAGAGACAGAGTCCCTTGGTTCCCATCTTGGTTGTATCTTCCCAGAGTAGTGGCATGTGCAGTGAGGGTAATGAAGAGGCCAGGCACCACACCTCCCTGGACATATGATGTTGAATTTAAGTGGCAAGTGGGCAAGGAGACAGGCTGAGGAGTGTGTCCAGCTACCCTGAGGAGGACAGAAGTGCTCACACCATTGGTCAAGGACCCACATTCATAGTTAATTTCTGCTACCCTTCCATTTGCGACAAGGTCTCTCTCAGGCAGAACTACCAGATTGCAGGTGAACAAGGAGTAGGACTGGTCTCTGACAGGAGCTGGAAGCCCAAGATCCAGGTTCTTACAGCGTTCCCTGGGATATTGATTTGGGAAGGTGCCCTGTCCTCTGACTTCTCTGCCTACCTGTCTGTCCCTAAGGCCATCTATTCCATCTTGAGCACATGGCTGGATTAATATCCCAGGGATTTTTTCCATCCCCCAAGAATTTCCCAGCCTGAATAGCCTACAGGCATACCTGGGTCTCAATATGCCAGGCTCAGACCTGGAGTGCTGTTCCCAGCTTCTGCTCTCATAGCTGCAACACCTCGAGCCCACGGAGCCAGAGGCTGTGGTGAGGAGGACTTGGGCTGACTGATAAAAGCCTGAAGAGGATACAAGGTGGACCACACTGAGTAAGCCTCCATAGATTGTAGCTGGGCCAAGAGGAGTGAGTAGTCTCAGATCCCTGCCCCCATGGGCTTCAGATGGGGAGAACTTCCAGGGATTGGGTCTTGAACGCAGACCACATTGAGTGGTGGGAAAAGTTTTTTTTTTTGTTGTTTTATGTTTTGTTTTGTTTTATGTATGAGGCAAAAGGGAAGTCAGTCGTGCTGATGATATTTTCTCTTCTTGGAGCTATAGAACCAGGCCCAGAGCAAGATCCTGATCCAACTCAGGAACTCGTCCCAACACCCAATCTGGCACCTGCTGCATCTTTGGGGCCTGAGCTGGCCCACCCCATCCTGCTGCTGTGGCTCACCAGTCAAGAAGTGCAGCGACACCACCTGCCCTGGTAGTCAGGGCTCTAATTCACTTTCATGAGATGCAAGAGCCATCAGCCCCTTTGCCTGAACTGGAGGTCCAGCAGGGTCCTGATCCTGCTCCTGCAGTTCCTGAACGGCCTGAACCACCACCTGCCTCAGTGAAGCAACCAGCCTCAGCCCTTAAGAAGCAGCTGGTGCAGGCTGCAGCCCCAGA
Source organism: Enhydra lutris kenyoni (assembly GCF_002288905.1). Classification (NCBI taxonomy): domain Eukaryota; kingdom Metazoa; phylum Chordata; class Mammalia; order Carnivora; family Mustelidae; genus Enhydra; species Enhydra lutris. The sequence continues at coordinate 109,326 of NW_019154260.1, forward strand.
CAATGCCTTTACCTCTCCCCTTTACCTCATTGCCTTCTTTGTAATATTTGTGTTTTGTATACACCTGTAAAATGACTTAATAGATTTTGTTCATTAAATAAAGTAGAATTCGAGTTTACATAAAATTTTCAGTGGTATATCGAGGTCTGATTAGGTGCATTCAGAGTTTGGCACAACCGTTTACTTCTACAACATATCCATCTCAGAGATACCTGTGCTACTAATAACTCACTGCTCATTCCCTTACCCCCGTTCCTGCAACCACTGCTCTTCTCTCTGTCTCTTGTACTTTACCTCCTCTTGGATTTTCATGTGCCTGGAATCCTACGATATGGCCTTCTGTGTCTGTCTGCAGAACATAAGAGTGATTCACGGGCTGCCTTGGTGGCTCAGTGGGTTAAGCCTCTGCCTTTAGCTCAGGTCATGATCTCAGGGTCCTGGGATCAAGTCCCACATCAGGCTCTCTGCTAGGCAGGGAGCCTGCTTCCTCCTCTCTCTCTCTCTCTACTTGTGATCTCTCTCTGTCAAATAAATAAAATTTTTTTTTAAAAGAGTGATTCACATTTTTAAATTGTTTTATACAAATATCGTTTTATTACAAAGGTATGTTCCTGAAAGAACAAAGAAAATGGGAAGCCCCAAAATGAACTATTTTCATTATCTGTGATAAGGTTTCCTTCTGTAAGGATGCCTCGAAAATCAGAAACCACAAGAGAAATGTCTGGGTCCACGAGACACCTTTAATTTTTCATTTTCCTGGATAGTCTACATTTAAACTATTCTAATAGGCATATTATAAAATATTAAAATCATGTCTTAATATTCTCATTTGTTGCTAACAAGTTAGGTAATAAAGTAAATATTTCTTTAGGTTTTATCCACACTACGTTTATGTAGTAAATAATGATTTAAATATGAAAAAAAGGAAGGCAAATTCCTTCTACCAAGAAATAATCGCCCATAACACANACACAGTGTCCTTCTCCCTTACCTTTCCCTCTAAGTGTAGTGTGTGTTGTGTATGTGTGTGTGTGAGACAGAGTGGGGCCCTGAAGATTCCAGGGCTGCACTTTTGTTCAACCTGATGTATCCACAGTAGACAGGCACTATCTCTGCTGTCTGTTTGGGCATTCTCAGTGACAGTACTCAGCAGCACTGTCTGATAAACAGCTAAGACATTTCCATTTACTTGACTCTAATAATGTGATAATCATGTCTGTGCCATGAATCTCTGTTTCTCTACAAATGATTTCTATAAACATCAATACTAGAACACAATTTAACCACATTTCAGGGGGACTTTCTGCTGGTACCTCTATGCTTTCTTTATTAAGGAGAATCATTGTTTGGAAAGGAGGGATCCCGGATTCTATAGATGAGACCTGAAATCATGAGGAGGACAAGCCAGCAGTGATGTCATCAGGCTATTGGGAGTGACCATAGAGCAAGGAAGAGCCTGCCCACAATCCCCCCCATATGTCCTCTCCCACAAGTATTCATGCCTTTGTCCTGGAACACACCTCACCTATGCCCTGTCTTGTGACACGCTCAAGCCACTCCAGCCCCTCGTGCTCCTTAACTCAGATGCTAACTAGAGCAATCAGACCCTACTCCAGGACAGCAGAGGGGTGCAGGCTAGGCCCCTCCTCTCAGCTTGCCCCCTGTACTTTCTGGATGAACCCCATCCTCTCAGGGCGGAACCTCTAAAGACAGTGCAGGTCAGAGGGTTACAGACAAGTGTTCATCCAGATGTAGTTTCAGTGGCAACAGCAAGAACCACTTGAACATGTGTGAGCAAGACAGTCCTGTACAAAGCGCATTGGTTGCTCATGGAAGCAGCAGGATGGACAGAGCCTCAACCAGGGGTTTTGACACTGGACATTGCTCATCCACATCCCTCAGGATGCTCTAGCTGTGGCCCCCTGACCCTGCCAACCCCACCCTTGGTATCCCTCAAGTTAAGCTTGTCTGAGAGAGGGAGTTGTGCTTCCTGCTGAGACCTCTCTCCTCCCCCAAAGTCAGGTAAGAGGGAGTCCACTTGATCTGATGCATTCATAGAGGTCATTGTCATTAATTCTATTCTTCTCTGCCATAAGACGGAGCTAAACAGTCAAAGAAGAAAGATCTTCAGAGAGAGTACATTTCGGGCTCTCCCTGCAGCAAGAGAGAAAAAAACAGTGTGTGGGACTCAGTGAGAAAGGAGAGCTCTGAGCAGTAGGGAAAAGACTGCCATCGGCCGGGCGCTGCCATATTGGTCAGTGACACAGGCTTTGTGTTGGCTTGCAGGGAGTGGCCAAGGTTCCTCCTACCAATAGGTCCATCAAAAACCAAAATGACATCCACAAAATACTTTCAACTCCAACCACGAAATGGCAGTGGTACCCAGGCAGCCAAGGAGGCCTAAGATTCTTTGTACCAAAGATTATACAGTGGGGAAAAGGTGGGGCAGGCTAATGGAACTGTGGGCAGCTAATTTCCCTGCTTTGGAGAGAAAGAGACCCATCAAAAGGCACCGTCATATGTGTTCAAAAAACTGGTGACAGTTCCGGGGGCTCCAGCCTGCCAATCCCCACAGTGAGGATTGTCCATGTCCAGTACAGAAGCTCTGGGTGACTTCCTGACCCAGAGCTGGCCTGGGTCTGATGGATGAGTCCCAGTATTGTGGGATCCCATACTGGAGGGGATAAAGGCTTTCTGGAAAGAAAACTGATTCAGAGGAGCCTGGATTGGCATGCTGAAGGGACACAGTAAGGCAGAGGCCCAGAGCCCATGAAGGTAATATGCTTCCTGTGGGCTAATTTTAGCAGGTAAAGCTAAGCATTACTGAGTGTCTATTGAGAGCATGAATCACGTCAGTCAATCCCCCTAACAATTCCATGTGGAAGGTAGAAATGCTGTCTCTGTTTGATGAAGAAGGAAACCAAGGCTTTAAGAAGCTATACCTTTCCATGATCCACAATGAGTCACAGGCAGGATTTGAACCCAGGGCTTGCCAGCGTTGTGGGCCCAACCTCACAAGAAGGTTGCATCCAGATGCTTCAGAAGAGACTTCTCAACTATGAGGTTACCTGAGCCTTTGAAACCAGGGAGACACCTCCTCCTACACAGACAAAGGCTGGCTGTTACTCAGAGAGTCCTCAGTGCCGAGGCACAGCATCATCAGACAGCAGACCCAGGACAAGCCCAAGTCAGAGGTAGAACCACTGCCCCTTGAATTCAGTGAGGTCTCCAGGCCTCGGGGTTGGATGTGGAGCTTTGTGCACCTCTGAGTTCCAGGAGTGAGCCATGTGGATGGAACACAGAGTCCAATGGCACTGAGACAGCAGTTCTAGCCCCTGCTTAGCCTCTTTATGGCTGGGTGATGCAAAGCAGGGCTCTGAAGCTACAGACCCCGTCCCTAAATTGGAGAATGTAATGGGTACTTCTAAGTGGGATGTTGAAATAAATGACTCACACAGTTCCTGCCTGGTGCCTGGGAGCACGTGTGGAGTCCAGAGGAAGGCATTAATGTCAGTGACCAATTTACCCCTGTACCTGTTCTTCCACTTGTTGATTCTGGTGTCATCCTTAAGAAACAGATGCCAAAGCTAAGGTCAGGGAAGATTTCTTCTTAGGCTTTCTTCTCTGAGGTTTATAGTTTTGGCTCTTGAATTTAGATCTGTGGCCCATTTGAGGTTCATTTTCTGTCTATCTGAAGGGAGGGTCCATGGACCTTCATTCAATCATTTATAATTTTATGTACTGGTAGTTGTAAGAACGGATGGGGTTTACTCACTGTAGTACCCGAGGTTGTCACTTGTAGGGACTTGTAAATAGATCCGCAAGAATCTGTGAAATAATATGTATTCTCTCCTTGAAGAAATTCGCTGAGATTGTCAAGAAAGACCAAAAGTTGGTTAACTTGTATCTTCTGTGGAGGTGGAGCAGTGTCCATGTCCTTGTTAAGTGCACAAACACCCCTCTGGTGGCCACAGGAGACATTGCAGGAGTTCCTTGAACTATCTGCAAAACAAGCCACAGTCAATGTTGGGCATCTTCAAGGATTCACAGAGAGATCAAAACAGTTCCATAGGGACGCCTGGGTGGCTCAGTTGGTTAAGCGGCTGCCTTCGGCTCAGGTCATGGTCCCAGCGTCCTGGGATTGAGTCCCACATCGGGCTCCTTGCTTGGCGGGGAGCCTGCTTCTCCCTCTGCCTCTGCCTGCCACTCTGCCTGTGCTCATGCTCTCTCTCTCTCTCTCTCTCTCTCTCTAACAAATAAATAAATAAAATCTTAAAAAAAAAACAGTTCCATAAAATTTAACTTTTTGGAGTGTGTCTTCTAGGAAATCTGTGGAAAATGGGCTTTCTCCCAAATGCACTATTTCAAGAAATATTTTCTGAGTAGCTGAGTCAGGCCCTGGGTTCCATGATAGAAAGTAGGGAGAATGGTGGATGCTTCCCAAGAAGCACAGGGTGTATGGTGGGATAGTGTGGGAAATAAATGGTCCACACCAGAGCTCTGTACATCTGGTTGAAAGAAAACAGTAAAAGAAAACAAGCCATATTTATGAATTCCTTTGCTTACACTAACCATAAAACATTTTAGACAATTTGAAAACCATCATTCAGCATATCTGGATCCTCTTTACCCAGTTAGAAGACATAAACTTATATTTCCAGCTTATTTTTTACTTATTAGGAGAAGATGGTGTCATATATTGAACTCTTAAGGACTCTACAAAAATTCCTGTAGAACTAACAGATAGATTAAGTCCTAAACTTAAGGTCACAGATTCTATACACAAAAATGAGTTTCATTTCTATAAACGAGTAACATGCTATCAAGGACAGAAATTAAGAAAATAATTTTTAACTGATAATCACTCAAAAAGAATAAAATACACAGGAATTATTTTCACCCAGAGGTGAAAGACCTGCAGAATGAAAATTAAATCATTAATGAAAGGATTTGAAGAAGACAGAGTTAAGTCTGGAGACATCCCATGTAATGGAGCCCTAGAATATATGTAATGCAAAGTTCCACACTGCATAAACAATCTAAATATTCAGTGCAAACCCCGTCAAGACCTAATGGCATTTTTAGAAATAAAACCAATAATTCTACAGAGTGACTACTACCAAAAAAGTCCCTGAATAGCCAAAGCCATCTGCAGAAAAACAAATGTGGACGCATCACTCTTTCTGAATTCAAAGTATATTACAGAGTTGTAGAAATGGAAATCATATGGTATCAGCCTACAGACAGGCACACAGATCAATGGAACAGAGTAGAAAACCCAGGAAAAAACCCCACACATATGTAGTCAATTGATGTACAACAAAAGCTCCAAGAATGTAAAATAGGGAAGGAACAGTCTCCACCATAAGTGGCTTTGGAAACACTGGGCAACCTCAAGTAAAGCAATGAAACTGAACGTCTATCCCACCTGATGTGAAACAACAAAGTCACAATGCTGCAAGGACTTCAACAAAACAGCTACACCCATAAAATACCTAGCTGGAAATTGGGCAGAATATTATTAATACCCCTGCTTTTTTACAATAAGCTCCATGACCAAAATTTGAACTCCGGATTCTGAGATCTAGAGTCAGATGCTGTGCTGACTGAGCCAGTCAAGAATCTATTAAAACTATGTGGCACAGAGGTGTCAGAATAGATCTATTCATTCATCCCCTTAACACATTTTTGTGGAAATGTGGAAAATGTTTCTCGAGATCCTTCTTGACCCTGACTTTTGGATTTGATATCACAAGCAAGGCTACAATGGAAAATAAAAAAAAAACTGGGGCTGCATCAAACTAAAAGCCTTCTGTACAGCAATGGAAATCTCCAGTCATCAACATATTGAAAAGACAACATACTGAAAAGGGCCACGCCCACTTTTGCAGGTGATCCTGGACACAAACACCCATTGTGACCCATAGCCTGGGCAACATTTTCAACAAAGCCACAAGGGTAGCCCGCCCAGAGTCAGGATCTAAGGCCTTCCATGCCACTAGGACCAAATCCAAAATCTAGGCTGAGTTTTCAGGCATCCATACCCAGAACCCTGCTCTCAAATCCCTCCATAAGGGGGGAAACCTGATTCCTAAAATAACACAGCACCTACCTCCCAGGATAGATCAAGCTATTTGGAATTGCACAAAAACCCCTGAGCGGGAGAAAACTCCTTGCTATGAGGCTAAACCTACATTTGGCATATCTCACTGACACAAACTTCAGCCTGAGGAATATCCTGACACGTGCCTTAACCTCAGATTCCCTGGTGTTTACCTCAGTGTCCACATGTTAGGCTTGCCATGCCCTAGACCCTAACCCTAGCCCTAGCTAGTTTCTCAGGCCTCTGTCCAGGGACTCCTGGTCCACAAGTCCTCCAGTTAGGGTACACTGGAGGCCACAGCACAGGACTTTTCCTGCCTGCCAGAAGGAAAACGTGCCCTATGGAGTTGCATGCAACACACAGATTAGGAGAAAGCTGAACGAAACCCCAAACCCACCCTCCTTTATGGAATCTAGCACTGGGTACTAAAACACATTCTGTCCCTCAACCTAAGCCCCAACCACCAGTCAGCCACCCACTTGGCTGGCACCAGAGTCAGAAGATCAGACTGGCCATTCCCCTAGGTGCTAATTGTAACAATAGGTTGCATTTTCAGGCATCCGTCCCCAGAGTCCTTCTCTCAAATTCCTCCACATGGGGGACCACTGAGCCACAAAACTGAACTCCTCTTGCCCCCCCAGAAGCTTTCTAGAGTTATGTAAATCCCCCTGAGTTGGGTGTAACCTGCATTGCTCCTGAGACTACACACATTAATGCTGGCTGCTCACACACTTTAATGCTGGTTGCCCAGGACACGCATTGTGGCTCCTTGCCTGAGCTTCATTTGCAATACAGACCCATGGGTATCTTGGACCAGAGCCAGGACCGAAGGACTGCAATCCCACTATGAACTAATCCTATCCTTATGTTGCGTTTTCAGGCATCTATACCTGCAGCCCTGCTCTCAAATCCCTCCATGGGGGGACGGCTGAGCCATAAGACAGGACAGGAACTATTACCCAGAATAGACCAGAGTTTTTTTTAATATGCAAAAATCCCAGAGAGGGATAAAACTTGATGTCCCCATGAGGCCAGTCCCAGATTCGACGGATCACATGGACACAAAATCCACCTGAGCAAACTTGACTCAGGGTAGGAGAATCCTGCATGCCCCCTGAGGCACCTAAACATTCCCAGGTCTCCGTGGACACATACCCACATTGGGACACATCAGCATGAGCCTCCATTTCAACTCAGCCCCTGGGTAGCTCGCCCCAGAGGCAGCAGATTGAACCTGCCTTGTTCCTTGGTGCTGATAGGAGCACGAGTTGGGGTTTCCAAGCATCCATATGTAGAGCCCTGGTCTCATATATTTCCGAATTGGTGACACTTGGGCCATTAAACAGGACATCCACAGTCGTGCAGAAGGAAATCTTGCTCTTTGGAGCAGCTCACAACCCATAGCGTGGGAAACTTCCATGGGCTCATGAGGCAACCCCTCCAATATGCAGCCATCATGGACACAAACACCAGCCTGAGCAAACGTCTGACACTCGCCCTTATTTCAAATTCTGGAAATTTTGATTTAACCTCTGCAGATTCAGCCTGCAGATTCACACACTAGGCCATAAACCTAACCTTAGCTTGTGTTTTCAGACTTCTGTCCTCACACTCCTGTCCCACAAGCCCTCCAGATTGGGAATTATGGAGCCACAATGTAGCACTCTGCTTGCCCACAAGAAGAAAAAAGTGCCCTATGAGGCTGCCCAAACCCCAAATGAGGATAAACCTGCACAGACCACAGTGGCATCCCAGTTTCATAGGCCACCCTCTGCACTAATGCTATGTCTGACACAGTCTGAGCCCAGGCCTCCCATCATCCACCCAGACAGCTGGCTGTGTATCCAGCAGATCCGACCTGCCATGGTCTTAGACCTTCATATATACCCATCCAAGGCTTTCAGGCATCTGTCCCCAGACCTTATCTCAAATACCTGCATATGGGGGAACATGATGCACAAAACAGAACTCCTTCCCAATGGCAGTGAACCTTGCTGTTGGGATGTATTTCAAACACTCAGAGTGGCAGAAACCTGCATGGCCTATGAGGTCACATGATGTCTGGGGGCCGCCTTGTGCACAAACTCGCATTGTGACCCTCATCATGATCCCCATTGTCAAGTAAGAGTCCTTGGTAGCTGGACCAAGAGCTCGCATATCAGGCGTGTCTAACCCCTAGGCCCAAATCCTAAACCAAACTGGGGTTTTCCAGGCTTCCGTACGGAAAGCCCTGCTCTGGAATCCCACTTTTGGGGGGACCCCGAGATAGAAAACAGGATTCCATCCAACTCCCAGAGTGACACCAAATTCTTGGGAAGAGGCAAAATCCCCAGAGAGGGAGAATCTTCCATGGCCCCAAGAGGCCATCCTTACATGCTTTGGCCACCCTAGAAACAAAATCCAGAGACAAAAGCCTGAGCTACTGCCTCACACTCACCCTAATTTCAGATCTAGAGAAGCTCCCCTCAGGGGCAACAGATCAGGACTGCAATCCCTCGGCTCTAATCCTAACCCGAATTTTTGTTTTCACAATTCTGTCTCTATAGCCCTTGCCAACACACCCTCCAGGCCTCCTGGGCCACATCTCAGGACTGTGCCTATCTTCTGAAGGAAATTGTGCCCTTTACAGTTGCCAAAACCATCCAGATTGGGAGAAAACTGCAAGGCTCCCATGCCACCCCAATTTCGTCGGCCACTCTTGATAAAACTGTGTAGTCTAACACACCCTATGCACAGACCTCCAGTCAGACACCCAGGTAGATGGCCCCAGAGACAGAAGATTGAACATGACACACCCCTATTCAGTAATCTGCACCCTTGCTTAGGATTTCACGCATCTGTGCCCAGAGAACTGGTCTCAAATACCAACATATGGGGAGTCCCAGTGGCCCAAAAAGGAACATCTCCTGTTCCCAGAAGGAAACCTGGCTATTTGGAGCTGTGTCAAACCCTCAGGGTAGGAGAATCCTGCATGTCCCATTAGCCACCACCACATACCAAGGTATCCCTGGACACAAACACTCATTGTGATTCCATTTCAACTCAGTCCCCTGGATAACTTGCCCCAGAGCCAGCAATCGAACCTGCTTTGTTCCTAGGCGTCAATGGGATCACAAGGTGGGGTTTCCAGGCATCTATACCTAGAGCCTGCTCTCAAATATTTTGGTATGGCGGAAACTTGGGCCTGGAAACAGGACACCCCCTGTCCCACAGAAGGAAATCTTGGTGTTTGAAGCACCTCACAAGGTGCTTTCCCAAGAGTGGGAAAACATCCAGGGCCTCACGAGGCCACCCTTCCATGTGGCAGACATCATGGACACAAGCTCTAGCCTAAGCGAATGTCTGACACTCGCCCTTACTTCACATGCTGGAGATCTCTATTGAGACTTTGGACATATGTCCTGCCGTGCCCCTGGCCCTAAAACTAACCCTAGCTTGTGTTTTCAGAATTCCAACCTCACATTCGTGGCCCACAAGCCCTCCAGATTGGGAATTCTGGAGCCACAATGCAGCACTCTGCCTGCCCACCAGAAAGAAGAAGGGCTCTATGGGGCTGCCCAAAACCCCAAATGAGGACCTACCTGCACGGCTCTCAGCAGCACCCCAATTTCTGAGGTGGCACTGAGCCCAGACCTCCCATCAGCCACCCACACTCTGGGCGCATATCCAGGAGATCAGACCTGCCATGTCCCTTGGCTGTCATCTCTACCTCGGTGTTTGAGCATCTGTCCCCAGACCTTATCTCAAATCCCTGCATATGGGGAAACATGATGCACAAAACAGAACTCCTTTTTCCCATGACAGGAAACCTTACTGTTGGGATGGGTGTCAAACCCTAAGAGTAGGGAAAACCTGCAAGTCCCATGAGGCCACGCCCACTCTGTAGGGCCACCATGGGCACAAACACGCACTGCCATCCTCAGGTTGAGCCCTGTTCTCAAACAAGGCCCCTTGGTAGCTGGACCACGAGCCTGCATATCGGGCTTGCCAGACCCCTAGGCCAAAATCCTAACCCAAGTTGGGCTCATCAAGGCACCTATACCTGCCCTGAAATCCCTTTTCTGGGGGGGACCTTTAGAGAGAATATAGGACTCCGCCCTTCCCCCAGAATGACACCAAACCATTGGGAGTTGGGCAAAATCCTCAGAGAGAGAGAATCTTCCATGGCCCCATGAGGCCACCTCTATATTCTGTGCCCATCCTAGACACAAAAACCAAAAGCAAAAGCCTGAGCTACCACCTCACACTCGCCCGAATTTCAGATCCCAAGGAGCTCCCCTCAGGGTCTGCAGATTTGGTCTGCCATAAACTCGGCACTAACCCTAACCCGAGTTTGTGTTTTCGGACTTCTGTCCCCCAAGCCTTGGCCCACACGCCCTCCAGGATGGGCCTCCAGAAGCACACCGCAGGACTGTGCCTGCCCTCCAGATGGAAACCCTGCCATTCACAGTTGCCCAAACCCTCCTTATTAGGAGAAACCTGGAAGTCCATGAGGTCACCCCAATTTTGTAGGCCTCTGTGGACAAAAATGTGTAGTCTGACACAACCTGGGCACCTACTTCCTGGCAGACACCCAGGTAAATGGACCTAGAGACGGAAGATTGAACCTGACATGCCCTAGGACATAATCTATACCCTACCATATGTTTTCAGGCATCTCCCAGAGGCCTGTTCTCAAATACCAACATATGGTCCAACATGTGGCCCTTGAGCCACAAAACAGAACGCCTCCTGTCCCCAGAAGGAAACCTTGCTCTTGGGACCTGTGTCAAACCCTCAGGGTAGGAGAATCCTGTATGGCTCCGAGCCACCACCACATTCCAAAGTCTCCCTGGATACAAACCCGCATTATGACCCATGAGTATGAGATTCCATTTCAACTCAGCCCCCTGGGTATTTGGACTCAAATCCACCAGACTGAACCTGCCATGTTCCTAGGCTGCAATGCTAATGCAAGGCAGGCTTCACAGGTATCCATGCGTAGAGCCCTGCTATCGAATCTTTCCATATGGGGGACCCTGGAGCCCTCAAACAGGACTCCCCCTGTCCGGCAGAAGGAAACCTTGGTGTTTGAAGCAGCTCACAACCACCAGCGTGGGAAAACCTCCATGGCCTCATGAGGCCACCCCTCCATTAGGCAGCCATCATGGACACAAACTCCAGCCTGAGCGAACGTCTGACGCTCGTCCTTACTTCAGATGCTGGAGATCTCGAATTGGCCATTGCAGATGGGAATTGCCATGCACTCGGCCCTGAACCGAACCCTAACCTGTGTTTTCAGATTTCCATCCTCACATTCCTGGCCCACAAGCCCTCTAGATTGGGAATTCTGGAGCCACAATGCAGCAGTCTGCCTATGCACCAGAAGAAAAAAGTGCCCTATGGGGCTACCCAGAAAACCCAAATGAGAATCAACCTGCACGTCTCTTGATGGCACCAGAATTTCATAGGCCGCCTTGTGCACTAATGCTCTGACTGACACAGCCTGAGTCCAGGCCTCCCACCAGCCACCCAATTAGCTGAACGTATATTTAGCAGAAGGGACCTGCCGTGGCCCTAGGCTGTCATCTCTACCCAGCCTGGTTATTCAGGCATCTGTCCCCAGACCTTAGACCAAGTACCTGCATATGGGGGAACCAGATGCATAAAGGAGAACTCCTCCTTCCCCATGGCAGGAAACATTGCTCTGGGGTTGGGTGTCAAACCCTCAGAGTGGGAGAAACCTGTAAAGAGCATGTGGCCACGCCCACACACGAGGGCCGCCCTGGGCACCAAGATGCATTTTGATCCCTATTTTGAGCCCGTTTTCAAATAAGTCCCCCTTGGTAGCTGGACCAAGAGCCCACATATCGGGCCTCCATGCCCCTAGGCCCATTAATAACACAAGGTGTGGTTTTCCAGGCTCCCGTACCCAGAGCCCATCGGTGGAATCCCTGTTTGAGGGGAGCCCCAGAGACAGAGAAACACAGGACTTTTCCCTTCCCCTAGAATGACACCAAAGTATTGCGAGCCTGACAGAAACCCCAGAGAAGGAGAATCCTCCATGGACACATGAGGCCACCCCAGCATTCCGTGGCTATCCTAGACATACAATCCAGAGACAAAAGCCTGAGCTACCGCCTCACACTCACCCTAATTTCAGATCCTGAGGAGCTCCCCTCAGGGTCTGAAGATCAGGCTTGCCATAACCTTGGCCTTAAACCTAACCCGAGTTTGTATTTTCAGAATTTTGTCCCCAACACCCTGGCCACATGCCCTCCAGGATGGGGCTTCTGAAGCCACTATCCAGGACTGTGGCTGCCCACCCGAAGGATACTGTGCCCATCACAGTTGCCAAAACCATCTAGATTAGGAGAAATCTGCAAGGTCCCCAAACCCACATCAAATTTGTTGGCCACTCTGGAAAAAAATGCGTAGTCTGACACACCCTGAGCACCTACCTCAAGTCAGACACCAAGGAAAATGGTTCCTAGGGACAGAATATTGAACCTGACAAGCCCTTAGGCCCAAATCTTAGCCCCACCATAGGTTTTCAGGCATCATTCTCCAGACATATGTTCTCCAAAACCAACATAGGGGCGTCCCTGAGCCACAAACCGAACACCTCCTGTCCCCAGTAAGAAACCTTGCTATTTGCAGCTGTGTCAACCCCTGAGGGTAGGAGAATCCTGCATGGCACCTGAGCCACCACTACATTCCAAGGTCTCCCTGAACACAAACCTGCATTGAGACCCATCAGCATGAGACTCTACTTCAAGTCAGCCCCCAGGGTAGTTGACACCAGAGCCAGCAGATCGAACGTGCCATGTTCCTAGGCTGCATGGTAATGCGAGGTGGGGTTTCCTGGCATCAATACGTAGAACCCTGCTCTCGAATATTTCCATATGGGTGAAGCTGGAGCCATCAAACAGTACTTCCCCTGTCCCGTAGAAGGAAACATTACTGTTTGGGACAACTCACAACCCTTAGTGTGGGAAAACCTCCATGGCCTCATGAGGCCACCCCTCCATTTGGTGGTCATCAGGGACACAAATTCCAGCCTGAGCGAGCGTCTGACACTTGCCCTGACTTCAGATGTTGGTGACCTTGATTCAGCCACTGCAGATTGGGCCTGTCATGCCCTAGGCCCTAAACCGAACCTGAGCTTGTGTCTTCAGAATTCCGTCCTCACACTCCTGGCCCACAAGCCCTCCAGACTGAGAATTCTGGAGCCACAATGCAGCATCTCCCTGCACACCAGAAGAAATAAGTGCCCTATGGGGCTGCCCAAAATCCCCAAATGAGGATCCACCTGCACAGCCCTCGAGGGCACACCAATTTCATAGGCCACCCTGTGCACTAATGCTCTGTCTGACACTGCCTGAGCGCAGACCTCCTGTCAGCCACCCAGGCAGCTGGCCGCATATCCAGCAGATGTTACCTGCCATGGCACTATGCCATCATCTCTACCCAACCTAGCTTTTCAGGCATCTGTATTCTGACCTTATCTCAAATCCCTGCATATGGGGAAATCTGACGTACAAAAGAGTACTCCTTCTTCCCCATGGCAGGATAACTTACTGTTGGGAAGGGTGTATAACACTCCAAGTAAGAGAAACCAGCATGGCCAATAATGGCACGTCCACTCATGAGGCCCGCCCTGGGCACATGCACGCATTGTGACCCTCAGCCTGAGCCTATTTTCAGTAAGACCCCCTCGGGTGCTGGACTAAGAGCCCGCATATCGGGCCTGCATTACCCCTAGGCCCAAATCCTAACCCACAGTGGTGTTTTCTAGGCACCTGTACCCAGAGTCCATCTCTGGAATCCCCTTTTTTGTGGGACCCCTGAGACAGAAAATGTGACTCTTCCGTTCCCCTAGAATGACACCAAACTATGGAGAGCCTGTCAGAATCCCCAGAGAAAGAGATTCTTCCAAGGCCCCATGAGGCCACCCCTACATTGCTTCCCATCCTAGACACAGAATCCAGAGAAAAATGCCTGAGCTAAAACCTCATACTCGCCCTAATTTCAGATCCTGGAGAGCTCCCTTCAGGGTCTGCAGATCAGACCTCCATAACCTCAGCCCTAACTCTAACATGGGTGTCAAACCCTCATGGTAAGAGAAACCTGCTTGTCCCAAGAGTCCACTCCCACACTGGAGGACTGCATTGGGCACAAATACTTATTATGACCCTCACCCTGAGCCATGCTGACAAATAAAGCACCTAGGTACTTGGACTAAGATCACACATATCATGCTTGCCATGTTCCTAGGCCCAAATCCTAACCCACGGTGGAGTGTTCTAGGAGCCTGTACCCAGAGCCCAGCTATGGAATCCTTCTATTTGTGGGTCCATTGAGACAAAAAAAAAAAAAAAAAGGGACTCCTCTTTTCCCCCAGAATGACACCAAACAATTGGGAGCCTGACAGAAACCCCGGCAACATCAGCAGAGAGGGAGAATCTTCTATAGCCCCATGAGGCCAACCCTACATCCGCGGCCATCCTAGACACACAATCCAGAAACAAAAGCCTGAGCTACTGCCTAACATTTGTCCTAATTTCAGATCATGAGGTGCTCCCCTCAGTGTCTGCAGATCGGGCTTGCCATAACCTCGGCTTTAAACACAATCTGTGTTTGTGTTTTCATACTTTTGTCCCCAAAGCCCTGGTCTACACACCCTCCAGCCTGAGGCTCAGTACTGTAACTACACCACAGAAGTGTGCCTGCCCTCCTGAGGGAAACTCTGCCCATCACAGTTGCCAAAATCCTACAGATTAGGAGAAAACTTGAAGCCATCTGAGGCCACCCCTATTGTGTAGGGCACCCTGAACAAAAATGCACAGTCTGACAAACCCTGGGCGCTGATATCCAGTCAGACACCCAGGTCAATTGCTAGGAAACAGAAGATTTACCCTGACATGGCCTTATTCCCTAATCTGATCCCTAGCTTAGGTATTAAGGCTTTTGTCACCACAGGCCTGTTCTCATTATCAACATATGTGGGGTCCCCTGAGGCACAAAACAGAACACCTCCTGTCACCAGAGGGAAACTTGCTATTTGGAGCAGGAGAATCCTGCATGGCCCCTCAACCACCGCCACATTCCAAGGTCTCCCTGGACAGAAACCAGCATTGTGATCCATCAGCATGAGACTCCATTTCAACTCAGCCCCCTGGGTAGCTCGCCCCAGACCAGCAGATCGAAACTGCCATGTTCCTAGGTGTCAATGATAACACGAGGTGGGGTTTCCAGGCATCCATAGGTAGAACCCTGCTCTCGAATCCTCCCATATGGTGTACCCATGAGACATCAAACAAAGTCGCCATGTTCTGAAGAAGAACTTGCTGTTTGGAGCACCTGATAACCCCCAGAGTTTGAAAACCTCCATGGCCTCATGAGGCCCTCCACTAGGCAGCCATCATAGACACAAACTCTAGCCTGAGCGAACGTCTGACACTCGCCCTGACTTCTGTATGCTGTAGATCTTGATTCAGCCTCTGCAGATTAGGCCTGCCATGCCCTATGCCCTAAACCTAACCCAAGCTTGTGTTTTCAGACTTTTGTCATCACACTCCTGGCCCACCTGCCCTCCCGTTTGGGATTTCTTATGCCACAATGCAGCACCCTGCCTGCCCACCAGAAGAAAAGTGTCCTATGGGGTTGCCCAAAAACCCCAAATGTCGATCAACCTGCATGGCCCTCAATGACACCCCAATTTCATAGGCTGCCTTGTGCACCAATTCTCAGTCTGAGACAGCCTGAGCCCAGACCTCCCATCAGTCACCCTGACAACTGGCGGCCTACCCAGCAGATCGGACCTGCCATGGCCCTAGGCCATCATCTCTACCAACCTGGGTTTTCAGGCATCTGTCCTCAGACCTTAGTTCAAATCCCTGCATATGGGGAAACCTGATGCACAAAACAGAACTCCTCCCCGTGGCAGGAAACCTTGCTGTTGGGATGATTGTAAAACCCTCATGGAAGGGAAAACTTGCATGACCCATGAGGCCACACTTCTCTGGAGGGCCAGCTTGGGCAAAAACA
The DNA here is from genome assembly GCF_002288905.1 of Enhydra lutris kenyoni. Lineage (NCBI taxonomy): Eukaryota > Metazoa > Chordata > Mammalia > Carnivora > Mustelidae > Enhydra > Enhydra lutris. The sequence goes on from NW_019154260.1 coordinate 125,458, forward strand.
CTCATTGTAACCCTCAGTCTGAGCCCTGTTTTCAAATGAGGCCTCTTGGTAGCTGGACCAAGAGCCAGCATATCGGACTTGTCATATCCTTAGGCCCAAATCCTAACCTAAGCTGTTTTTTCCAGGCGCCTATACCCAGAGCCTTGCTCTGGGTCCCTCTATTGGGGGATCCCTGAGAGAGAAAACAGGACTCCTTCCTTCCCCCAGACTGACTCGAAACTATTGGGAGCTGGGGAAAATCCACAGAGAGTGAGAATCTTCCATGGTCCCATGATGCCACCCCTATATTCCATGGCCATCCTAGATACAAAATCCAGACACAAAAGCCTGAGCTAGCACCTCACATTAGCCCTAATTTCAGATCCCGAGGCGCTTCCCTCAGGGTCTGCTGATCGGGTCTGCCATACCCTCAGTTCGAACCCTAACCTTAGTTTGTGTTTTCAGACTTCTGTCCCAGAGCCCTCCCTGACAAATCTTCAACATGGGGCCTCCGGAGTCACGCTGCAGGACTGTGCTTCCCTCGTGAATGAAATTGTGCCCTTTACACTTGCCAAAGCCTCCAGATTAGAAGAAACGTGAAAGGACCCTGAGGCCACCCCAATTTCATAGGCCGCTCAGGAAAAAAATGCGCTGACACACACTGAACAACTACATCCAGTCAGACTTGCAGGTAGATGGCCCAAGAGACATATGATTGAACCTGGCATGTCCCTAGGCTCTAAACTGAGCCATAGCTTAGATTTTCTGGCATCTGTCCCAAGAGACCTGGTCTCAAATACCAATATATGGGGGTCCCTGAGGCACACAGCAGAATACATCCTGACCCCAGAAATGTACCTTTCTATTTGAAGTTGTGTAAAACTCTCAGTGCAATAGAATCCTGCGTGGCTCCTGAGCCGCCACCACATTGCAAGGTCTCCCTTCTCCCTGGACACAAGCCAGCATTGTGACCCATCAGCATGAGATTCTATTTCATCCTAGCCCCTCGGGTATATCGCCTCAGAGCCAGCAAATCAAACCTACTTTGATCCGAAGCACCAATGGGAATGTGAGGTGTGGTTTCCAGGCATCCATACGTAGAGCCCTGCTATCGAATCTTTCTGTATTTGGGACCCTTGAGCCATCAAGCAGGACTCCCCTTGTCCCGTGGTAGGAAACCTTTCTTTTTGGAACAGCTCACAATTCCCACAGTGAGAAAACCTCCATGGCCTCAAGAGGCCACCCCTCCATTAGGCGGCCAAGATGGACACAAACTATAGCCTGAGGGAACATCTGACTGTCGCCCTTAATCAGATGCTAGAGAACTCACTTCAACCTCTACAGATTGGGGCTGTCATGCCATCTGCCCTAAACCTAAACCTAGCTTCTCAGACTTCTGTCCTCACACTCCTGGCCCACAAGCCCACTGGACTGGGATTTGTGGAGCCACAACGCAGCACTCTGCCTTCCCACCAGGAGGGAAATGTGCCCTATGGGGCTGACCAAAAACTCCAAATGGGGATCAACCTGCTCGGCCCTCGATGGCACCCCAATTTCATAGGCCGCCCTGTGCACTAATGCTCTGTCTGATACAGTCAGAACCAGAACCCCCCCCACCAGCCACCCAGACAGCTACCAGCATATCCAGCAATTCAGACCTGCAATGGCCCTAGGCCATTATATCTACCCAACCTGGGTATTCAGCCATCTGTCCCCAGACCTTACCTCAAATCCCTGCATATGGGGGAACCTGATGCAAAACCAGAAGTCCTCCTTCCCCATGGCAGGAAACCTTGCTGTTGGGATTGGTGTCAAACCCTCACTGTAGGAGAATCCTCCATGGTCCATGAGGCCATGCCCACTCTTGAGGGCTGCCTTGGGCAGAAACACACATTGTAACCACCATCCTGAGCCCCGTTTTTAAATGAGGTTGTTCAGTAGCAGCACCAAGAGCCCAAATATCAAGCTTGCCATGCCCTGAGGCCCAAATCCTAACCCAAGGTGGATTATGCAGGCACATGTACCCAGAGCCCTGCTCTGGGATCCCTGTTTTTGGGGAACACCTGAGAGAGAAAACAGGACTTCTCCCTTCCCCAGAATGACACCAAACTTTTGGGAGCCGGGCAAAATCCCCAGAGAGTGAGAATCTTCCAAGGCCCCATAAGGCCACCCCTACATTCCACGGCCATTGTAGACACAAAGTCCAGAGACAAAGGCCTCAGCTACCGCCTCACCCTCTCCCCAATTTCAGATCCCGAGGAGCTCCCTCTGGGTCTGCCAAATGGGGCCTGCCATACCCTCTGCCCTAATCCTAACCCTAGTTGGTGTTTTCAGACTTCTGTCTCCAGAGTCCTGCCCCACAAACCGTCCAATCTCGGTATTTCATACACACACCACAGGACTGTGCCTGCCTCCAAAATGCAGCTGTGCCCCCTTAGAACTTCAGAAAACCTCACGATTAGGACAAAGCTGCAAGGTCCCGAGTCTATCACAATTTCATAGGTCACCCAGGATAAAATGCAGTCTGACACACTCTGAGGAACTACCTCCCGTCAGACACCTGGGCTGACGTCCCCAGAGACAGAAGATTGAACCTGACATGACACTAGGCTCTAATCTGTACCCTAGCTTAGGTTGTAGGGCATCTGTCCACTGAGGCCTGGTCTCAAATGCCAACATTTGGGAGATACCTGAGCCACAGGAACAAAAATTCCTGTCCCCAGAAGGAAACCTTGCTATTTTGAGCTGTGTCAAACCCTCAGGGTACTAGAATCCTGCATGGCCCCTGAGGCCACGCCACATTTGAAGGTAGTTCTGGACAGAAACCCGCATTGTGACTCTCAGCATAAGACTCCTTTTCAACTCAGCTACCTGGATAGCTCACCCCAGAGCCAGCAGATCGAACTTGCCTTGTCCCTCGGCTCCAATGGGTACCCTAGGTTCACTGTTAAGGCATCCATATGTAGAGCCTACTCTCAATTTGGTCCATATGGGGGACCCTTGAGCCAACAATCAGCACTCCCACTGTCCCGAAGAAGAGAATATTGCTGTTTGGAGCTGCGCCCAACCCCCAGATTGGGAAAACCTGCATGGCCTCCTGAGGCCATCCCTCCATTAGGCGGCCCTACTGGACACAAACTCCAGCCTGAGTGGACATCGGACACTATCCCTTATTTCTGATGCCTGTGATCTGGTCTCAGGCTCTAGAGATCGAGGCTGCCATGCCCTAGGCCCTAACACTAACCCAAGCTTGTGTTTTCCGTCTTCTGTCCCCAGAGTCCTGGTGAACAAGCCCTCCAGATTGGGAATTCTGGAGCCTCAATGCAGCACCCTGCCTGCATTTCAGAAGGCATAAGTGGCCATTGAAACTGCACAAAAACCCCAAAGGAGGATAAACCTGCATGGCCTGCGAGGGCACTGCAATTTCATAAACTGCACTGAGCCCTAATATTCTGTTTACCAAAGCCTGGGCCCTGACTCCTGTCAGCCACGCAGGTAGATAGCACCCTATCCAGGAGAATAGACCTATGATCCCCTAGGCGATCATCTCTACCTAACCTGGGTTTATAGACAACTGTCTCCAGAGACCTGGTCTCAAATTCCTGCATATGGAGGAACATGATCCACAAAATGGAAGCCCTGACACGCAGCAGAAAAACCTTGCTATTGGGATGTGTGTAAAACCCTCAGAGTAGGAGAAACCCGCATGGCCCATGAAGCCCCACCCACAGTTGAAGGCCACCTTGGGCACAATCCTGCATTGTGACCCTCAGCCTGAGTCACGTTTTCAACTAAGCCCCATCAGTATCATGACCTTGAGGCAGCATATGAGGCTTGTGGTGACCCTAGGCCCACATCCTAACCCAAGGTTGGGTTTCTAGGCACATATACACAGAGCCCTGCTCTCGAATCCCTCCTCATGGGGACCCCTGAATCAGAAAACACAATTTCTCCTTTCCCCCACAATGACAGAATGCTATTTGGAGCTGTGAAAAACCCCCATGAGGGAGAATCTTCCATGGCCCCATGAGGTCCCCTCTACATTTATTGCCCTTCTCAGACACAAAAACCAGAGGCAAAGCCTGATTTTCTGCCTCACATGCCCGAATGTCAGATCCTGAGGAGCTTGACTCAGGGTCTGCAGATCGGGCCTGCCATACTCTCAGCCATTATCCTAACCCTAGCTGGTGTTTTCAGATTTCTGTCCCCAGAGTCCTGCACCACAAACCCTACAGCCTGGGTATTCCATAGCCACACCACAGTAATCGGCCTGCCCTCCAGAAGGTAGTTGGGCCCTATAGAACTTCAAGAAACCTCAGGAGAGGAGCAACCTAGAAGGCCCTGAGGCCACCCCAATTTCGTAGGATGCTCTGGACAAAAATGCACGGTCTCACACAACCTGAGCAACTACCTCCCATCAGACACACAGGTAGATGGCCCAGAGACAGAAGATTAAATCTGACATGCCCCTAAACCCAAATCTATACCATAGCTTAGGTTTTCAGGCATCTGTCCCCAGAGGCCTTGTCTTAAACTCAAACATTTGGGGGATCCTTGAGCTACAGAACACAACACCTCCTGTCTCCAGAAGGAAAGCTTGTTGTTTGGAGCTGCATCTAAACCCCAGATAGGGAAACTTCCATGGAAGGAGACCATGGAAGATTCTCCCTCTTTGGGGGTTTTGCACAGCTCCAAATAGCATGTTGTCTTTGTGGGGGATAGGGGTATCTTGTTTTCAAATTCAGGGTTCCCCATAAAGAGGGATTTGAGAGGGACACCTGGGTGGCTCAGTGGTTTAAGCCTCTGCCTTCAGCTCAGGTCAAGATCTCAGGGTCATGGGATCAAGCCCTGCATGAGGCTCTCTGCTCAGCACAGAGCCTGCTTCCTCCTCTCTCTCTGCCTGCCTCTCTGATTACTTGTGATTTCTCTATCAAATAAATAAACAAAATATTTTAAAAAGAGAGGGATTTGACAGCAAGGCTCTGTGTATGGGTGCCTAGAAACCCAACTTTGGCTTTGCTGCTGCAGGGCAGGAAGACTTCTAATTTCTGGATTATGTTTCCCAATATGGAGGAATTTGAGCCCAGGCCTCTCGGGACACAGGCTTATAAAACCAGGTTGGGTAGAGATGATGGCCTAGGGGCATGGCAGGTACAATCTGTTGGATAGGCGGCCAGCTACATGGGTGGCTGTCAGAAGGTCAGGGCTTAGCTATGCCAGACAGATCATTAGTGCACCAGTGGCCTATGAAATTTCTTTGCCCTTGCGGGCCGTGCAGATAGACCCTCTTTTGGGTTTTTGCGCAGTCTTAGAGGCCACTTTTCCCTTCTGAAATACAGGCAGTGTGCTGCGTTGTGACCCCAGAATTCCCAATCTGGAGGGCTTGTACACCAGGACTCTCAGGACGGAAGACTAAAAACACAAGCGAGGGTTAGGGTTGGGGCCTAGGGTATGGGAGGCACAATTTGCAGAGGCTGAATCAAGATCTCCAGCATCTGAGGTAAGGGCTAGTGTCAGACGTTTGCTTATGGTGGAGTTTGTGTCCATGATGGCATCCTAAGGGAGGGGTGGCCTCATGAGTCCATGGAGGTATTCCCACTCTGGGTGTCATGAGCTGCTCCAAACAGCAAGGTTTCCTTCTGCAAGACAGGGGGAGTCCTGTTTGATGGCTGCAGTGTCCCCCATATGGAATGATTCGATAGCACAGCTCTATGTGTGGATGCCTGGAAATCCCACCCCATGTTACCATTGCAGACTAGGAACATGGCAGGTTCGATCCGATGGCTCTGGGGCAAACTACCCAGGAGGCTGAGTTGAAATGGAGTCTCATGCTGATTGGTCACAATGCAGGTTTGTGTCCAGGGACACCTTGGATTTTGGCCAGGGCTCAGGGACCATGCAGGATTCTCCTCCCCTGCGTCTTTGACACAGCTCCATTATAGCAAACTTCCCTTCTGGGACAGGACGTGTTCTCTTTTGTGCCTCAGGGACCCAGTTATGTTGGTATTCAGACCAGGTGTCTGGAGACAGATGGCTGAAAACCAATGCTAGAGTTTAGATTAGGTACTAGGGACAAGTTAATTTCAATATCCTGTCTCTAGGCCATCTACTTGGGTGTCTGACTGGATGTAGGTGCTCAGGATGTGTCAGAGTGCACATTATTTCCAGGTCACCTTACGAAATTGGGACGGCCTTGAGGGCCTTGAAGGTTTTTCCTAATCTGTAGGGTTTTGGCAACTGTAAAGGGCACAGTTTCCTTTGGGAGGGGAGACTCAGTCCTGTGTTTTGGCTCTGGAGGCACCAGCCTGAAGGGTGTGTGGGCCAGGGTTCTGGGGACAGAAGTCTGAAAACACAAACTCAGTTCAGGGTTAGGGCTGAGGGTATGGAATGCCTGATCTGCAGACGCTGAGGGGAGTTCCTCGGAATCTGAAATTAGGGCGAGTGTGAGGTGGTAGCTCAGGCTTTTGATCTGGATTTTGTGTCTAGGATGGCAGCAGAATGTAGGTGTGGCCTCATGGGGCCATGGAAAATTCTCCTTCTGTGGGGGATTTCCCGGGCTCCGAATAGTTTGGTGTCATGCTTCGGGAAAGGAGGAGTCCTGTTTATTGTCTCAGGGGTCCACCAAAAAGAGAGATGCAGATCAGGGCTCTGGGTATGGGCTCCTGAAAACCTTCCCTTTGGTTAGGATTTGGCCCTAGGGGCATGGCAATCCTGAATTGCGGACTCCTAGTCCAGCTACTGTTGGGCTTTATATGAAAACATGGCTCAGCCTGAGGATCTCAATGTGTCTTTGAACCCAAGTCCACCCTCATGAGTGGGCATAGCCATGGGCCATGCAGGTTTGTCCAACTCTGAGAGTTCTACGCTCAACCCAATGCAAGGTTTCCTCTCATGGGGAAGGAGGAGTACTGTTTTGTGCATCAGCTTCCCCCATATTCAGGGATTTGAGATAAGATTTGGGGACAGATGCCTGCAAAAGCAGTTTGGGTAGAGATGATGACCTAGGGCCATGACATGTCCGATCTGCTGGATATGTTGCTAGCTATTGTAGAGGCTGACAGGAGGTCTGGCCATGGCCCTAGAAAACTGTGGTCCCATGAGACCATCCACACATTCGGTGGATTGAATGGACAAAAACTCCAGCCTGAGCGACCTCCTGTCACCTTAACCTCAGATCCCTGGGATTTTGCCTCAGCATCTGTAGATTGGGCCTGCCATGACCTAGGCCCTAACTTTACCCTTGGTATAGGTCTTCAGTCTTCTTTCTCAATGGTCCTGGCCCACAAGCTCTCCAGATAGAGAACTGAGGAACCACACCATGGGACTCTGCCTAACCTACAGAAGGAAACCGTTCTAAGTGGAGATTCACAAATCCCAAGATTAGGAGAAACATTGATGGAACTTGACCCTGGACACTAATGCACATTCTGTCTCTCAGCCTGAGCAGCGACCTCCAGTCATCCACCATGTAGCTGGCCCCAGAGTCGGCAGATTGGACCTGCCATGCCCCTAGTCCCTAATGCTAACCCCAGGATGGGTTTTCCGGCATCCACACACAGAGTCCTGCTCTCAAATCCCTCCAGAATAGGACATCTGTGCCATACAACAGGACTCCACATCTCCCCCCAAATGAAATCATACTATTTGGAGCTCCGCAAATCACACAGAGCAGGAGAAATCTTCATGGTCCCAAGAGGCCACACACACATTCAGCAGCCCTAGTGGACACAAATTGTAGTCTGGTTTGAGCGAATGCCTGGCACTCACCCTAACATCATATTCTGGGAACCTTGCCTCAGCATCTCCACCACGGGGATCCATGCCCTACACCCTAACCGTACACTGAACTTAGGTTTTCAGAATTACATTCCTTGAGACCTGGAATGCAATCCTTCCAGAATGGGGTCTCTGGAGCCTCGCCACAGGACTTGCCCTGTCCTGCAGAAGAAATCATGCCCTATGGAGCCCAACAACACCTGTAGATCAGGGCAAACTTGTATGCCCCAGGACGCCACCCATGTTTGTTCCCTACCCTGGACCCTAATACTCAGTCTGAAACAACCTGAGTCCTGTCATCCAATCAGCCACTGGGAGAGCTGGCCCCAAATCCAAAACATCGGTCCTGCCATGCCACTAGACTTGAATTCCAACCCTGTTTGGGGTTTCAAACATCCATACCTAGAGCTCTCTCCTTGAATACCTCCACAGAGGGGCCCCTCAACTACAAAACATAAATATTCCTGGTTGCCAGAAGGAAACCATGCTTTTGCATCTATGATTGGAAGAAACCTGTGTTGACCTGAGGCCATGACCACTCTTGCCTGTCGCTCTGAACACAATCACCCATTATGACCCTTAGCCTGAGACACATTTTCAACAGAGCTGTATGGGTAGCGCATCCCAGATCCAGGATATAAGGCTTGCCATGCCTCTTATTCCTAACCCTAAACATAGGTTGGGTTTTCGGGCATATATTCCCAGAGCACTGCTCTCAAGTACCTCCATACGGGGAACCACTGATCTATAAAACAGGACAGCACCTATCACCCAGAATACACCAAACTATTTGGAACTGTGCAAATACCCCAGAGCAGTAGCAACTCCATGGCCCCATGAGGGCATCCACACTCTTGGCGGATCACATGGACAAACAGTCCAACCAGAGCGACCCCTGACACTCACCTTAACGTGAGATCCCTGGGAGCTCCCCCAGCATCTGAAGATTAGGCCTGCCTTGATCTAAACCCTAACCCTAACCCTAGCTTCAGTTTTCATTCTTCTGTTCCAAGAGCCGTGTCCCACAAGCACTCCAGAAAGAAAACTTCAGAACCACACCGTGGGACTTTACTTACTCTCCAGAAGGAAACCATGCTCAATGGAGCTGCACAAAACCCCCAGATTTGGAGAAACTGGCACATCTACTGAGGTCACACCTATTTAAGAACATGACACTGGACCCTAATGCACATTCCTTCCCACAGAGTGAGCCCTGTCCTCCAATCCGCCACCTACTTGCTCAGCCACCTAGCTTACCCCAGAGTCAGCAGATCATTCTGCCATACCCCTTGTCCCTAATGTTAACCCCAGGTTGGGTTTTTAGGCATCCATACCCAGAGCCCTGCTCTTGATCCCTCTGTGTGGGGACCCCTGAGCCATACAATAGGACTCCACCTCTCACCAAGAATGAAATCATACTATTTGGAGCACACATTCTGCACCCTTAGTGGACACAAATTCTAGTCTGGTCTGAGCGAATGCCTGACACTCACCCTAACTTCAGAATCTGGAAAGCTCACCTCAACATCTGAAGATCAGAGATCCATGCCCTATACCCTAAACATAAACTGAGCTTGGGCTTTCAGAATGCCATTCCTTGAATCCATGAATGCAAGGAATCCACACTGAGGACTCTAGAGCCAGCCCACAGGACTCTCCCTGCCCTCCATAGGGAAACCATTCCCTATGGAGCTGTACAAAATCCCTCGATTAGGGCAAACTTGCCTGACACTCACCCTAACTTCAGAATCTGGAGAGCTTGCCTCAGCTTCTGCAGATCAGGGATCTATGCCCTACACACTTACCATAAAGGAAACTTGGGTTTTCAGAATTCCATCCCTTGAGACCTGGATTGCAAACTCTCCAGATTAGGGAATCAGGAACCACATCGCAGGACTCTCCCTGCCTTCCAGAAGGAAACCTTGCCCTATGGAGCTGCACAAAACCCCTAGATCAGGGGAAGCCTGCATGGCCCCCAATGCCACCCCACTTTTGTACTCCACCCTGGACACTAATATGCAGTCTGACACAACCTAAGTCCCATCTTCCAATCAGGTACTGGGGCAGCTGGCAAAGAGCCAGCAGATCGTATCTGCCATGCCCCTAGACCTTAATCCAAGCCCTTGGTTTGGGTTTCAGGCATCCGTACCCAGAGCCCTCCACTCGAATCACTCCACACGGGGGATGTGTGAACCACAAAACAGAACTGCTCCTGCCTCCCAGAAGGAAACTTTGCCTTTTTGAGCTATGTAAAACCCCCAGAGTTAAAAGAAACCTGAGTAGACCCTGAGATCACACCCACTTTTGCAGGCCGACCTGGACAAAAACACCCATTGTGATCCTTAGCCTGAGCCCGATTTTTAACACAGCACTATGAGTAGCTCACCCCAGAGCCTGGATATATAAGGACAGCCATGCCACTACCAACTAACCCTTATAGTAGTTTGGGTTTTCAAGCATCCATACCTGGAACCCTACTCTCAAATCCCTGCATATAGTGGACCCCTGAGCCATAAAACTGGACACCACCTATCCCTGAGAATAGACCAAAGTATTTGGAACTGCACAAAAAGCCCAGAGCGGGGCAAAACTCCATAGCCCCATGAGGCCACCTGCACATTAGGAGGATGGCATGGACACAAACTCCAGCCTGAGCGACCTCCTGACCCTTGCCTTCACCTCACATCCCCAGGAGCTCAACTCGGCGTCTGTAGATTGGGCCTGCCATGCCCTACAACCTAACCCTGACCCTAACTTCGGTTGTCAGACTTCAATCCCAAGAGGCCTGGCCAACAGGCACTCCAGATAGAATACTCTGGAGCCACACCTTGGGTCTCTACCTACCCTCCAGAAGGAAAACATGCTCACTGGAGCTGCACACAAACCCTAGATTAGGAGAAACCTGCATGGAAAATGAGGCCTCTACAATTTCAGAACTCTACCCAGGACACTAATACCCACTCTGTCCCTCAGACCGACCTCCAGTCAGCCACCCACGTAGCTGGCCACAGTGTCGGCATATCAGACCTCCCAAGCTCCTAGTCACTAATACTAAACTTAGGCTGGGTTTTCAGGAATCCATTCCCAAAACCCTGCTCTTAAATACCTCCATACGTGGACCCCTGATTCATACAGCAGGTCTCCCTCTCTCCCCCAGAATGAAAGCATACTATTTGGAGCTGTAAAAAACTCCCAGTTTAGGAGAAACCTGCATGGACAACAAGGCCTCCCTGATTTACAGAGCCTGACCCAGGACACTAAAACACATTTTGTTCCTCAGCCTGAGCCCCGACGTCCAATCAGCCACCCACATAGCTGGCCCCAGAGTCAGGAGATCAGATCTTCCATGCCCCTAGTCCATAATGCTAACCCTACGCTAGGTTTTCAGGCATCCATACCCAGAGCCCTGCTCTCAAATACTTCCATATGGGGACCCCTGAGCCATGCAACAGAACTCCATGTATCCCCCAAGATGAAACCAGACTTTTGGTAGCTGCGCAACAACCTCAGCAGGAGAAAATTCCAAACACAGGAGGCCATCCAAATATTTGTCAGCCCAGGTGGATGCAAAATCTTGTAAGGTTTGAGCGAATGCCTGGGACTCACCCTAACTTCAGAATATGGAGCTCGCCTTAGAATCTGCAGATCGGTGGTCCATGCCCTACACCCTAACCATACACTGAGCTTTGGTTTTCAGAATTCCATTCCTTGAGTCCTGGAATGCAATCCCTCCAGATTGGACTCTAGATCCACCCCATAGGACACTCCATGCCCTCCAGAAGGAAACCATGTGTTATGGAGCTGCGCAAAACCCCTAGATCAGGGGAAACATGCATGGCCCGTGATAACACAGCACTTTCATATACCAACCTGGACAATATTGTGCATTCTGATGCAACGTGAGTCCCATCCTCCAATAAGCCACTGGAATAGCTGGCCCCAGAGCCAGCAGTTCAGACTAGCCATACCCATAGGTCCAAATCCTAACCATAGGTTGCTGTTTCGGGCATCCATATGCAGAGCCCTCCTCTCAAATCCTTCCATACGGGGTACCCCTGAGCCACAAAAGAGAACTCTTACTGCCCCAAAAAAGTAAACCTTACTTTTTTTTTTCAGCATAACAGTATTCCTTGTTTTTGCACCACACCCAGTGCCCCATGTAATCTGTGCCCTTTCTAATACCCACCACCTGGTTCCCCCAACCTACCACCCCCCGCCTCTTCAAAACCCTCAGATTGTTTTTCAGAGTCCGTAGTCTCTCATGGTTCGCCTCCCCTTCCAATTTCCCCCAACTCCCTTCTCCTCTCTAACTCTCCTTGTCCTCCATGCTATTTATTATGCTCCACAAATAAGTGAAACAATATGATAATTGACTCTCTCTGCTTGACTTATTTCACTCAGCATAATCTCTTCCAGTCCCGTCCATGTTGCTACAAAAGTTGGGTATTCATCCTTTCTGATGGAGGCATAATACTCCATAGTGTATAAGGACCACGTCTTCCTTATCCATTCGTCCGTTGAAGGGCATCTTGGTTCTTTCCACAGTTTGGCGACTGTGGCCTTTGCTGCTATAAACATTGGGGTACACATGGCCCTCCTTTTCACTACATCTGTATCTTTGGGGTAAATACCCAGTAGTGCAATTGCAGGGTCATAGAGAAGCTTTATTTTAATTTCTTGAGGAATCTCCACAGTGTTTTCCAAAGTGGCAGCGCCAATTTGCATTCCCACCAACAGTGTAAGAGGGTTTCCCTTTCTCCCCATCCCCTCCAACACATGTTGTTTCCTGTCTTGTTAATTTTGGCCATTCTAACTGGTGTAAGGTGGTATCTCAATGTGGTTTTAATTTGAATCTCCCTGATGGCTAGTGATGATGAATATTTTTTCA
>NW_019154260.1:138200-140818 GCF_002288905.1 Enhydra lutris kenyoni
ACACATGAAAAAATGTTCATCATCACTAGCCATCAGGGAGATTCTAACTGGTGTAAGGTGGTATCTCAATGTGGTTTTAATTTGAATCTCCCTGATGGCTAGTGATGATGAATATTTTTTCATGTGTCTGATAGCCATTTGTATGTTTTAATTGGAGAAGTGACTGTTCATATCTTCTGCCCATTTTTTGATATGATTATCCATTTTGTGTGTGTTGAGTTTGAGGAGATCTTTATAGATCCTGGATATCAATTTTTTGTCTGTAATGTCATTTACAAATATCTTCTCCCATTCCGTGGGTTACTTCTTTGTTTTCTTAACTGTTTCCTTTGTTTTGCAGAAGCTTTTGATTTTGGTGAAGTCCCAAAGTTTATTTTCGCTTTCATTTCCTTTGCCTTTGGAGACATATCTTGAAAGAAGTTGTTGTGGCTGATATCGAAGTGATTACTGCCTATGTTCTCCTTTAGGATTCTGATGGATTCCTGTCTCACGTAGAGGTATTTTCTCCATTTTGAGTTTATCTTTGTGTATGGTGTAAGAGAATGGTCGAGTTTCATTCTTCTACATACAGCTGTCCAGTTGTCCCAGCACCATTTATTGAAGAGACTGTCTTTTTTCCACTGTATATTTTTTCCTGTTTTGTCAAAGATTATTTTATCATAGTGTTGAGGCTCCATATATGGGCTCTCTACTCTGTTCCACTAGTCTATGTGTCTGTTTTTATGCCAGTACCATGCTGTCTTGGTGATCAAAGCTTTGTAGTAAAGCTTGAAATCAGGTAACGTGATGCCCCCAGTTTTGTTTTTGTTTTTCAACATTTCCTTAGCAATTCGGGGTCTCTTATGGTTCCATACAAATTTCTGAATTATTTTTACCAGCTCTTTGAAAAATACCGGTGGAATTTTGATCGGAATGGCATTAAAAGTACAGATTGCTCTAGGCAGTATAGACATCTTAACAATGTTTATTCTTCCTATCCAAGATCATGGAATGGTCTTCCATCTTTTTGTGTCTTCTTCAATTTCTTTCATGAGTGTTCTGTAGTTCCGCAAGTACAGATCCTTTACCTCTTTGGTTAGGTTTATTCCCAGGTATCTTATGGTTCTTGGTGCTCTAGTAAATGGAATCAATTCTCTAATTTCTCTTTCTGTAGTTTCATTGTTAGTGTATAAGAAAGCCACTGATTTCTGTACATTGACTTTGTATGCTGCAACATTACTGAATTGCTGTATGAGTTCTAGTAGTTTGGGGGTGGAGTCTATTGGGTTTTCCATGTAAAGAATCATGTCATCTGCGAAGAGAGAGAGTTTGACTTCTTCATTGCCAAATTGGATACATTTTATTTCTCTTTGTTGTCTGATTGCTGTTGCTAGGACTTCTAATACTATGTTGAACAAGAGTGGTGAGAGTGGGCATCCTTGTCATGTTCCTGATCTCAACGGGAAGGCTGCAAGCTTTTTCCCATTGAGGAAGATATTTGCTGTGGGTCTTTCATAGATAGATTTTATGAAGTTCAGGAATGTTCCCTCTATTCCTATACTTTGAAGTGTTTTAATCAGGAACGGATGCTGGTTTTTGTCAAATGCTTTTTTTCTGCATCAATTGAGAGGACTATGTGGTTCTTCTCTCTTCTCATATTAATTTGTTCTATCACATTGATTGATTTGCGAATGTTGAACCATCCTTGTAGCCCAGGAATGAATCCCATCTGGTCATGGTGGATAATCTTTTTAATGTGCTGTTGGATCCTGTTGGCTAGGATCTTGTTGAGAATCTTAGAATCCATATTCATCAGTGAGATTGGTCTGAAATTCTCCTTTTTGATAGGGTCTTTGCCTGGTTTGGGGATTCAGGGTAATGCTGGCTTCATAGAAAGAGTCTGGAAGTTTTCCATCTGTTTTGATTTTTTGAAACAGCTTCGGGAGAATAGCTGTTATTTCTTCTTTGAAAGTTTGGTAGAATTCTCCAAGGGAATCCATCAGGTCCTGGGCTCTTGTTTTTTGGGAGGTTTTTGATCACTGCTTCAATCTCTTTACTAGGTATCAGTCTATTCAGGTGGTCAATTTCTTCCTGGTTCAAAATTGGGAGTTTATATTTTTCCAGGAATGCATCCATTTCATCTAGGATGCTTAGCTTATTGGCATATAACTGTTGATAATAACTTCTGATGATTGTTTCTACTTCCTTGTTGTTCATTGTGATCTCTCCCTTTTCATTCATAATTTTATGAATTTGGGCTTTCTCTCTTTTCTTTTGGATTAGTGTGGCCAATGGTTTATCGATCTTATTGATTCTTTCAAAAAACCAGCTTCTAGTTTCATTGATATGTTCTACTGCATCTCTGGTTTCTAACTCATTGATCTCAGCTCTAATCTTGATTATTTCCCTTCCTATGTGTGGAGTTGGTTTGATTTGATGTTGATTCTGCAGTTCTTTAAGGTGTAGAGACAGCTGCTGTGTTCTGGATTTTTCAGTTTTTTGAGGGAGGCTTGGATGGCTATGTAATTCCCCCTTAGGACCGCCTTTGCTGTATCCCATAGGTTTTGGACCGAAGTGTCTTCATTCTCCCTGGTTTCCATG
This sequence comes from Enhydra lutris kenyoni, assembly GCF_002288905.1. Classification (NCBI taxonomy): domain Eukaryota; kingdom Metazoa; phylum Chordata; class Mammalia; order Carnivora; family Mustelidae; genus Enhydra; species Enhydra lutris. The sequence continues at coordinate 140,781 of NW_019154260.1, forward strand.
AATTGTTTCAGTTCTTCTTTGATCTCCTGGTTGATCCA
>NW_019154261.1:0-1885 GCF_002288905.1 Enhydra lutris kenyoni
GAGAATAATACCCAGACCTCACACAGGACCAGAAAGAGTCTCTGTTCTTACCAGCCTGGTAAATCTCATAATTCATAGAATAATGAGTACAATATTCAGAGGAGTCTTGTCTTAGTTTTGGGGAACAATTACCCCTAAACAAAATATTTGTGGTAGGCAGAATAGTGGTCCTCTAAAGATGTCTATGTCCTAATTCCCAGAATCTATGAATATGTTGGATTACATGCCAAAGGGAAACTAAGACTGCAGACTGAATTAAGGTTGCTAAACAGTTGACCCTAAAATGGCGGGGGGGGGGGTTAATTCTGGATTATTATAGTGGCTGGAACCAATCAAATAAGTGCAAGAGGGAGGTCAGAGTGATACAGTGTGAAAAGTACTTGACCTGTTCTTGCTGGTTTTGAAGACGGAAAAAGAAGATCATAAACCAAGGAATGTGGGTAGCCTCTAAGTACTAGAAAAAGGCAAGGAAATGGTTTCTCCCATCGAGACTCAAAAAAAAAAAAAAAAAAAAAAAAAAAAAAAAAAAAAAAAAAAAAAAAAAAAAAAAAATAAAGAAAAGATAGACATCTTTATTTTCGCCCAGTAAGGCTCATTTTGGACTTATGAACTACAGAACTGTAAACTAATAAATGTGTGTGTGTGTGTTCAAGATTTTATTTATTTATTTGAGAGAGACAGAATGAGAGAGAGAGAGAGAGAGCATGAGAGAGGTGAGGGTAAGAGGAAGAAGCAGACTCCTGGTGAAGCAGCGAGCGAGGACTCAATCTCAGGACTCCAAGATCATAACCTGAGCCAAATGTAGTTGCTTAACCAACTAAGCTAATCAGGCGCCCAAATTTGTGTTGTTTTAAGACACTAAGTTTGTTGTAATTTCTCACCGTAAGGATAGGAAACTAATATAGCACTGCTATCATCTCCCCTAACACCTCAAACACAAAAGCCATTGGGTCAAACTGTTTCCAAGGAATTTAACTGCATCCCATAACAAAGCTAAAGAACATAGACAAAATAAATAAATAAATAAATATCCTGTACAAATCAAGATAAAATTTATAATGTCTTGCATCCAGTTTAAAAAGATATAAGCTATTCAGAGCAACAGGACGATCAAAATATAATGACAAAAAAAAAATTCTTGTTTCACAGGGAGGGAGGTTGGGGGGTAGGAATAGCCAGGTGATGGGTATTAAGGACGGCATTTTTCGGGGCACCTGGGTCTCTCAGTCAGTTAAGCATCTGCCTTCAGCTCAGGTCATGATGCCAGGGTCCTGGGATGGAACCCCACATCAAGCTTTTGCTCAGTAAGGGGGCCTGCTTCTTTCTCTTACTCTGCCTGCAGCTCTACTTACTTGTGCTGTCTCTCTCTCTCTCTCTCTGTCAAATTAATTAACTAATTAATTAAATCTTAAAAAAAACAGAGGGCACGTCTTGTGATGAGCATTGGGTGTTATACACAACTAATGAATCATTGAATACTACATCAGAAACTAATGGATGTACTGTATGGTGGCTAACTTAACATCATAAAAATAAATAGATAAATAAGTAAATGATTAAAATTGACTCAGAACTAACACAAGACGTTAGAAATACCAGATGATGAACCGTGGAACAATTATTATAACTTTATATCCTATATATTCAAATATCTAGAGAAAAGACTGAACAATTTTTAAAAGATTTATTTATTTATTTACTTACTTACTTACTTACTTATAGAGAGAGCATGTAAGAGTGCATGGAGAGGCAGAGGGAGAGAATCTCAAGCAGATTTCTCACTGAGCACAGAGCCCAATGCTGGGATCATGATCTGAGCTGAAACTAAGCCACCCAGGCCAGCCTGAACATTTTAAGTAGAGACGTATCAGATATGACCTTGAAC
>NW_019154261.1:3124-14799 GCF_002288905.1 Enhydra lutris kenyoni
CAAATTGTCCAGGTTTCAAGCAAAAGTTACCTGTCACACCAAGACCAAGTAGAGTTCGACTTGAATAAGAAAAAACAACTACTACATGAGAACAACAAATTGATACAGATGTTAGAATTATCTGACAAGGACTTTAAAGCCACCATCATAAATATGCTTCAGTGAGCAACTACTAACATACTCAAAACAAATGAAGAAAGAAGTCCCATCAAAGAAATAGAAAATCTCAGTAAAGAATAAAAGCTATAAAGAAACAAATGGAAATTTTAGAACTGAGAAATACAATAACTAAAATAAAATCTCAGTAGACTGACTCAATAGAATGGATGAAACAGAGGAAGAATCAATGAAATTGAAGATAGTACAATAAAATTTAGGATGAACAATAGAGAGAAAATAAACTAAAAAGAAATTAGCAGAGCCTCAAAGAACGGTGGTTTTGTAAACAAAAAATCTAGTATGCCTATTATCAGAGTCTCAGGAGAGAAGACTGTGGGGCTTAACAAGTACCCAGAGGAATAATGGCTAAAAACTGCCCAAATTTGGCAAAAAACATACATTTGCAGCTTACAGAAGGTGATCAAACCCTAAACAGGATACACCCAAAGAAATACACAAAACTCATCATAACCAAACTTCTGAAACTAAAGGAAAAAAACAACAACACTGAAACCAGTGAAAGAAATGACACTTTCCTAGAGAAGAGACAATTTGAATGACAAAAGACTTCTCATCAAAACCATGGAGGCCAGAAGAGGTGGCATAACATTTTGCAAGTGCTGAAAAAACTGTCATTCTAGAATTGCATTCCAGTGAAAATAATACTGCAATTTCACAAAGTTTTGTATTTTATGTTTTCATTTTCATTTTGTTCAAAATAGTTCTACTTTCCCTTCAACTTTTTCCTTGATCCACGCAATATTTAGAAGTGTTATATTTAGTTTCTAAATATTTGAGAATTTTCCATATGTCATCTGTCATTGATTTCTAATTTAATTCCACTATAACAACAAAACATTTTATTTATTTATTTATTTATTTATTTATTTATTTATTTAAAAGAGAGAGAGATCACAAGTAGGCAGAGCAGCAGGCAGAGGGAGAGGGGGAAGCAGGCTACCTGCTGAGCAGAGAACCCAATGCCTGTCTTAATCCCAGGACCCTGAGATCATGACCTGAGTGGAAGGCAGAGGCTTAACCCACTGAGCCACCCAGGTGCCCCACAATGAAACATATTTTATTTATTTACTTTGATAAAACATATTTTTGAATGGCTTGAATCCTTTTAGATTTAATGACACTTGTTTTATGGTCCCAGATGCTATTTAACTTGGTAAATGTTCCATGTGTACTTTGAAAGCATATGTTCTCTGCTCTTTTGGATGGAGTATTCTATAAATGTCAATTNTGAGAAATACAATAACTAAAATAAAATCTCAGTAGACTGACTCAATAGAATGGATGAAACAGAGGAAGAATCAATGAAATGGAAGATAGTACAATAGAATTTAGGATGAACAATAGAGAGAAAATAAACTAAAAAGAAATTAGCAGAGCCTCAAAGAATGGTGGTTTTGTAAACAAAAAATCTAGTATGCCTATTATCAGAGTCTCAGAAGAGAAGAGTGTGGGGCTTAACAAGTACCCAGAGGAATCATGGCTAAAAACTTCCCAAATTTGGCAAAAAACATAAATTTGCAGCTTACAAAAGGTGATCAAACCCTAAACAGGATAAACCCAAAGAAATACACAAAACTCATCATAACCAAACTTCTGAAACTAAAGGAAAAAAACAACAACAACACTGAAACCAGTGAAAGAAATGACACTTTCCTAGAGAAGAGACAATTTGAATGACAAAAGACTTCTCATCAAAACCATGGAGGCCAGAAGAGGTGGCATAACATGTTGAAAGTGCTGAAAAAACTGTCATTCTAGAATTGCATTCCAGTGAAAATAATACTGCATTTCACAAAGTTTTGTATTTTATGTTTTCATTTTCATTCTGTTCAAAATAGTTCTACTTTCCCTTCAACTTTTTCTTTGATCCATGAAGTATTTAGAAGTGTTATATTTAGTTTCTAAATATTTGAGAATTTTCCATATGTCATCTCTTCTGTCATTGATTTCTAATTTAATTCCACTATAACAACAAAACATTTTTTGTATTTATTTATTTATTTAAAAGAGAGAGAGAGAGAGAGAGAGAGAGAGAGAGAGATCACAAGTAGGCAGAGCAGCAGGCAGAGGGAGAAGGGGAAGCAGGCTCCCAACTGAGCAGAGAGCCCAATGCGGGTCTTGATCCCAGGACCCTGAGATCATGACCTGAGCAGAAGGCAGAGGCTTAAGTCACTGAGCCATCCAGGTGCCCCACAATGAAACATATTTTATTTATTTTGATAAAACATATTTTTGAATGGCTTGAATCCTTTTAGATTTAATGACACTTGTTTTATGGCCCCAAATATGATATAACTTGGTAAATGTTCCATGTGTACTTTGAAAGCATATGTTCTCTGCTCTTTTGGATGGAGTATACTATAAATGTCAATTACGAATCTTGGTTTATAGGACTGTTCAACTTCTATACCCTACTGATATTCTGTTTGCTTGTTCTACCAGTTACTGAAGAGAGGGCTACTGAAATCTCTGACATTGACTATAGATTTGTCTATCTCTTCTTGCAGTTTTGTCAGTTTCATTTTGCATAATTTGAAGTTCTATTATTCAATGCCTAAACATTAAGACTTTTTATGGGTTCTTAATAACTGACCCTACTATCAGTTTTAATGAATGATTCTCTTAAATCCCATTAATATTTTTTGGCCTGAAATCTACTTTCTCAGATATTAATATAGCCACTCCTGCTTTCTTTTTACTAATGTTAGCATAGTTTATCATTTTCAACCCTTACACTTTTTTCATTTGGGGGGTGTAGGGTTGACACATAATGTTACATTAGTTTCAGGTGTACAACACAGTAATTCAACATTCTATACCCTATGCTATACTTATTACAAGTATCATCGATTATCATGCAACACTATGACAATATCATTGACTATAGTTCCTATGCTGTATCTTTTATTCCCGTGACTTATTCATTCCATAACTGGAAGCCTGTATCTCCCACTCCTCTTCACCCAAATTGTCCATCTTTCCCACCCCCTTCCGTCCAGCAACGATATGTTTGTTCTCTGCATTTTTAGGCCTAATTTTGCATTTTCTTTGTTTATTCCCTTATTTCATATCTTAGATTCTACATAAGAGTGAAATCATATGGTGTCTCTCTCTTCCTGTTTGATTTATTTCACTTAGCCATCCTCTAGGGCCATCCATGTTGTCACAAACGGAAAGATATCGTCCTTTTTTATGGATGTGTAATATTTCATTACAAACACATACACACACTCACATCTTCTTTATCCATTCATTTATTCACACTTAGGTTTCTTCTATAACTTGGCTATTGTGAATAATGTTGCACAAACATAGGGATGCATATGTCTTTTTGAATTAGTGTTCCCATTTATTTGGGTAAATAACCAGTGATGGAACTTATTACTGGATCATGTGGTATTTATATTTTTTAATCTTTTAGGGAATCTCCATACTGCTTTCCACAGGGGCTGAACAAATTTACATTACCACTGACAGTTCCTGAGAGATCTTTTTTCTCCATATCCTTGTCAATACTTGTCTTTTTGATTTTAGCCATTCTGACAGGTATCAGGTGAAATTTCACTGTGGTTTTGATTTGCATCTCCCTGATGTTTCTTATACTTTTAATCTATATGTGCCTTTTATTTAAAGTGGGTTTCTACTAATTTAAAAGTAAAACAGCATGTTTAAAAAAAGTTTTTTTAATTTATATGGAAATGCAAAGGACCTAGAATAGCTGAATCAACTTTGAAAAAAGAAAAAAAAAACAAAGCTGGGAGAGTAACACTATCTGATTTCAAGACTTATAAAACTACAGTGATCAAAACAGTGTGGAATTGGTCTAAAAATAGATGAATAGATCCATAGAACATAATGAAGAGTTCAGAAGTGGATCCACACATCAGTTCACATTTTCAACAAATTTGTCAAGGTAATTAATCGGGGAAAAGGATGACCCATTCAGCAAATGGTACTGAAACATTTAAGCAACCATATGGAAAACAAAATGAAAGAAAACACGCCCCCCAAAAAACCTTACACCATTACAAAAATTAACTTGAGAACTTTCATAGACTTAATTTTGCTAGAAGTATAAAATTTCAAAAAAAAAACAACAACATATAAAGTCTTAATGACTTTGGGTTTGGTAAAGATTTCTTAAATATGACATAAAAACACACACACACACACACACACATACACACAAAACCAAAAGAAAAAAAAGAAACTAGACTTTAAAAAATTAAAAACTTTTCCTCTTAAGAGGATATTTTTGTGAAAATAAAGGACAAGTAGCAGACTGGGGAAAATATTTGCCAAATATATTTTTGAAAAAGCTCTTGTTTATACAAAGAGCTCTTGCAACTAAATAATAAGAATACAAATGGGGGAGGGCTGGGTAGCTCAATCAGTTGAGCATCCAAATCTTCATTTTGGCTCAAGTCATGATCCCAGGGTCATGGGATCAAGCCCTGAGCCTGGCTCTGTGCTCAGCATGGAGGCTGCTGGAGAGTCTCTCTTTCCCTCTGCCCTTCCCCTGCTCACTCATGCTCTCTCTCTCTCTCCCTCTCAAATAAATGTTAAAAAAAAAGAATGTAAATAACACCAAAAAAAAAAAGGGCAAAATATTTGAACAAATGCCTCACCAAAAAAGTATGCTAATGGGAAATAAGCATGTGGAAAGATGCTAAATATCACTAGTCATTAAGAAAATGGAAATTTAAACCATAATGACATACCAGTAAGTGCCCACTAGAAAGGCTGAAATTTTAAAAACCTGACCATGACAAGTGCTGATGAGGATGTGGAGCAATGAGAACTCTTACATACTGCTAGTGGAAGTGTAATAGGTACAGGTACTTTGGAAAACAGTTTGGTTATTTCTTTAAAATTTCAACTGTTATATGAGCCAGCTATTCCACACCTATTTACTCAAGATAAATGAAAGCGTATATTCACACAAAAACTTATACACAGCAATGTTTTTGGTAACAGCTACAAACAGAAAAAAGTCAAATGTCCCTCAACAAGAAAATGAATTAAAAAGCTGTTGCATATCCATACAATGAAATACTACTCAGCAATAAAAAGAACAACTTTTGACACATACAGTTATTAATCATGATTCTCTAGAAAGAAAGAACCAATAGGAAATATAAATGTAAACATGTGTGTGTGTCTGTTTGTGTGTGTGTGTGTGTGTGTGTGTGTGTGTGTACAAACACATATACATAAAATGGGAATTGGCTTATGTGGCTTTGGAGGCCAAGAAGTGCTACAGTCTGCCCTCTGAATGTTGGAGAACCAAGCCAGGAAAGCCAGTGATACAATTCAGTCCAAGTCCAAATGCCCAAGAACCAGGAGCTCCAATGTCTGAGGACAGGAAAAGATGGATGTCCTAGCCCAGGAAAACAGAGTGAGTTCTCCCTTCTTTTGCCCTTTTGTTCCATTTGGGCCATCCAAAGATTGGATGATGCCCACCCCCATTGGTGAGGGTGGATGTCTTTTCTCAGTCTACTGAATCAAATGCTAAGCTCTTCCATAGAGACCCTCACAGACACACACAAAAATAATGTTTTGCCAGCTATTCAGGCATCCCTTAGCCCAGGCAAGTTGACACATAAAATTAGCCACCACAACATAACATGCTTAAGTCTCCAAATCATTGTGCTGAGCAAAAGAAGTCAAACAGAAAAAGAGCAGATGTATGATCCAGAAATCATATCAATGATTACCTGGGGAAGAAGGTGTAAATGGTAGAGACAGGAGGGAGGGGGAGTAGTTACAAAATAGCAAGAGGAAACTTTGGAGGAAGATAGTTATATTCACTATCCTGATTGTGGTAATGCTTCACAGACAAATATACATATGGCAAAACATCAAGCATGTGCTTCAAATATATGCAGTTAATTATATGTCAATTATACCTCAACAAAGCAGAAAAAAGTGAAAAAGTTAAAAAAAAATTATGGTGCAATAAATGTTTTTAGACAAACAGAAACTGAAGAAATTCGGCACCAGCACAGGATGTTACAAATATATTAAAAGTAATTTTTATGAAAGAATGAAAAGATGAAATCCTCATTGGAAACACAGCAATGTAGAATGGAATGAATAATACTGGAAAAGGTTGACACACGGGTATAAAAAATTTAATGACTTCAGGAAGGGACAACAATAGTTTGTCAATAACAATGCAAAAGATAGAAGTAGGTAAAGGGAGGAACAGTTTTCTAAGATTCTAGTGGTATTGTGAAAGTAATCATTTGTATAAAAATATAATAAATTGGGGCACTTGGGGGGCTCAGTTGGTTAAACATTTAATTTTTTATTTTGGCTCAGGTCATGACCTAAGCATCGTGAGATCAAGCCCCTCGTTGGGTTCTACATTCAGCGTGGAGTCTGCTTGAGATTCTCTCTCCCTCTGGCCCTCCTGCTCATGCTTTCTCTCTCTCTCTCTTTCAAATAAATAAATAAACCTTTAAAAATATATATCTAATAAATCAAGTATACATGTTGATATTTCTGAAGTAAGCTCTCAAAGAATGGTAAACGTTAGCAAATTACTAGGAAAATAATGTAATAACAAACAATATTTATCTATCCCAAAAGAAAGCAAAGAAGGAAGAGAAAGGGGAATATAAAATAAATGGAATATATAGAAACCAAGTAATAAAGTGGTAGATATAAACCCAGTTATAACAGTAATTACATTCAATTTCAACAAACTGAAATCTTCAAGGAAAATATTAAGATTGGCAGACCAGGTAAGAAAAAAGCCTGTCCTTGCGAATATAAAGATTTTTCTTTAATTTGAAATCCCCTCTGTAAGAAAATAACTTCACGTACACGCTCAGGAGGAGAAAGAAGAGATAGTATGGAGTATTTGATTTTTCCCAGCAACATTCTCAAGCTCAGAAGCACATACCCTGATCCATTTGGGAAACAGGTGAGTGTCAGATGCAGAGAGCATTAGATTCTGGACTTAGGTGACAGAAGAGGTAATTTTCTTCAGATATCTTGTTTTCCCTCCAGCAGAATAAGGCCATCTCTGTCTAATACTGCTGTTCTCATATACGGGTAGACTCACTTAAAAACACTTCTAAGGCCCTTTAAGTCACACATTGTATAAGGTCACCTCTGTGTCCCCCAGTGTAACTAGAATAGTACTTCGCCCACTGGATCTCAGTAAATGCCTGAATTGAGTCCGAAGTTAGAGTCCCAAGATACCTAGACCAGCAAAGATGCTATGTTTGGAGAATCAGATGCAGTAAATAGAAGAACAGAAAGAAGAGTGATTATCACATTCCTTAGAGAGGCAAGGTTGTTGAGTGTCTGTAGAAATCAGTATCCTTGGATTTTGACCTCAGTTTTACCCTACAGTGTCTTATTCCTTTGTATCTCAGGCTTTTACAAACAAACAAACAAACAAAAACAAACAAAACAAAACAAAACTTTAACTGTTATTCTTTTCATTTCATTTTATTTTTATTTTACATCATGATAATTGTATTCTTTAATCCCCATCCACTCTTTTCCCCATCCCCCACCACCCTCCCCTCTGGTAACCATTAGTTTGTTCTCTAGAACAAACTGTCTCTCTTTTTTTTTTCCTTTGCTCATTTTTTTTTGTTTGTTTCTTAAATTCCACATAGGCATGAGATCATATGGTATTCATCTTTGTCTGACTGACTTATTTTGCCTAGCATTATACCCTTTAGCTCCAACCATGTTGTTGCAAAACCCAGCTTTTCTTTTTTTTTTTTAACTGAAAACTGAGGTCTATCTTAGGAAAATGATGAAGATTGCATTTACTTTGATGTTGGGAATATCTGAGTGAAATCTGGGAAGCAGTTAGTTTCTCAGGAAGAACATACATTATCACTCATCACTGCGGCAATGCTCAAATTACAGGACGCATTAAATATGCCTCTTTTTTCCTCCAGCTGATTGACTAAGGCTTCTGATATCAGCAGTTTCTGGAGATCTGGCAGTCCTGTCTGCACTGAGCCAGGCAGGAGCTCAGGTGCTGGGGGAGTCTGGAGAGGCTGAAATCTGACTGAGACCCAGAGTCCCCAGTCTGAGACAAGTCATTCAGCTGCTACAAGAAGCAAGTGCGGAGATTAGGAGAGTCAATAACGTCACCCCTCATTGGGCACTTCTTTCAAACTTTGCATTTTTTTCTTCATGTTTTTTTTCTTGCATGTTTTTCTTCATGTTGCTGTAACAGCACCTTACATGCTATTTGGGGAAAAAAAGGCTCTGAAACAGGGGGTGCCTCAAGAGCTGGGATAATGCCTGTTTTTGGTTTACTTTGAAATAAACCTGGATTTGAATTTTGTATAAATAGAATCTTACATAGCATGTACTTTCTTTTTTTAAATTTTTTTAAATTTTTTATTTTTTCAGCATAACAGTATTCATTATTTTTGCACCACACACAGTGCTCCATGCAATCCATGCCCTCTCCAATACCCACCACCTGGATCCCCCAACCTCCCACCCCCCGCCCCTTCAAAACCCTCAGATTGATTTTCAGAGCCCATAGTCTCTCATGGTTCACCTCCCCATCCACTTTCCCTCAACTCCCTTCTTCTCTCCATCTCACCTTGTCCTCCATGCTATTTGTTATGCTCCACAAATAAGTGAAACCATATGATAATTGATTTTCTCTGCTTGACTTATTTCATTTTTTTTTTAAGATTTTACTTTATTTTTTTTTGACAGAGATCACAAGTAGGCAGAGAGGCAGGCAGACAGAGAGAGAGGGAGGAAGCAGGCTTCCCACTGAGTAGAGAACCTGATGCGGGGTTCGATCCCAGGACCCTGGGATCATGACCTGAGCCGAAGGCAGAGGCTTTAACCCACTGAGCCACCCAGGCGCCCCGACTTATTTCATTTTTATTATTTTTTATAAACATACAATATATTTTTATCCCCAGGGGTACAGGTCTCTGAATTGTCAGGTTTACACACTCCACAGCACTCACCATAGCACATACTCTCCCAAATGTCCATAACCCCACCCCCTTTCTCCCAACCCCCCTCCCCCCAGCAACCCTCAGTTTGTTTTGTGAGATTGAGTCATTTATGGTTTGTCTCCTCCCAATCCCATCTTGTTTCATTTATTCTTCTCCTACCCCCTTAACCCCCCCACGTTGCATCTCCACTTCCTCATATCATGGAGATCATATGATACTTGTCTTTCTCCAATTGACTTATTTCGCTAAGCATGATACGCTCTAGTTCCATCCACGTCATCGCAAATGGCAAGATTTCATTTCTTTTGATGGCTGCATACTATTCCATTGTGTATATATACCACACCTTCTTTATCCATTCATCTGTTGATGGACATCTAGGTTCTTTCCATAGTTTGGCTATTATAGACATTGCTGCTATAAACATTCGGATGCACGTGCCCCTCGGATCACTACATTTGTATCTTTAGGGTAAATACCCAGCAGTGCAATTGCTGGGTCATAGGGTAGTTCTATTTTCAACATTTTGAGGAACCTCCATGCTGTTTTCCAGAGTGGTTACACCGGCTTGCATTCCCACCAACATTGTAGGAGGGTTCCCCTTTCTCCGCATCCTCGTCAGCATCTGTCATTTCCTGACTTGTTAATTTTAGCCATTCTGACTGGTGTGAGGTGATATCTCATTGTGGTTTTGATTTGTATTTCCCTGATGCCGAGTGATGTGGAACACTTTTTCATGTGTCTGTTGGCCATCTGGATGTCTTCTTTGCAGAAATATCTGTTCATGTCTTCTGATCATTTCTTGATTGGATTATTTGTTCTTTGGGTGTCGAGTTTGCTAAGCTCTTTATAGATTTTGGACACTAGCCCTTTATCTGATATGTCGTTTGCAAATATCTTCTCCCATTCTGTCAGTTGTCTTTTGGTTTTGTTAACTGTTTCCATTGCTGGGCAAAAGCTTTTGATCTTGATGAAATCACATTTTTGCCCTTACTTCCCTTGCCTTTGGCGATGTTTCTAGGAAGATGTTGCTACAGCTGAGGTTGAAGAGGTTGCTGCCTGTGTTCTCCTCAAGGATTTTGATGGATTCCTTTCTCACATCGAGGTCCTTCATCCATTTTGAGTCTATTTTTGTGTGTGATGTAAGAAAATAGTCCAATTTCATTTTTCTGCATGTGGCTGCCCAATTTTCCCAACACCATTTATTGAAGAGGCTGTCTTTTTTCCATTGGACATTCTTTCCTGCTTTGTCAAAGATTAGTTGACCATAAAGTTGAGGGTCTATTTCTGGGCTCTCTATTCTGTTCCATTGATCTATGTGTCTGTTTTTGTGCCAGTACCATGCTGTCTTGATGATGACAGCTTTGTAATAGAGCTTGAAGTCCGGAATTGTGATGCCACCAACTTTGGCTTTCTTTTTCAATATTCCTTTGCCTCTTCGAGGTCTTTTCTCGTTCCATATAAATTTTAGGATTATTTGTTCCATTTCTTTGAAAAAAAAATGGATGGTATTTTGATAGGAATTGCACTAAATGGGTAGATTGTTTTAGGTAGCATAGACATTTTCACAATATTTATTCTTCCAATCCAGGAGCATAGAACATTTTTCCATTTCTTTGTGTCTTCCTCAATTTCTTTCATGAGTACTTTATAGTTTTCTGAGTATAGATTCTTAGCCTCTTTGGTTAGCTTTCTTCCTAGGTACCTTATAGTTTTGGGTGCAATTGTAAATGGGATTGACTCCTTAATTTCCCTTTCTTCTGTCTTGTTGTTGGTGTAGAAAAATGCAACTGATTTCTGGGCATTGATTTTATATCCTGACACTTTACTGAATTCCTGTACAAGTTCTAGCAGTTTTGGAGTGGACTCTTCTGGGTTTTCCACATATAGTATCATATCATCTGTGAAGAGTGATAGTTTGACTTCTTCTTTGCCGATTTGGATGCCTTTAATTTCCTTTTGTTGTCTGATTGCTGAGGCTAGGACTTCTAGTACTATGATAACAGACATCCCTGCCGTGTTCCTGACCTTAGTGGAAAAGCTCTCAGTTTTTCTCCATTGAGAATGATATTTGTGATGAGTTTTTCATAGATGGCTTTGATAATATTGAGGTGTGTGCCCTCTATCCCTACACTTTGAAGAGTTTTGATCAGGAAGGGATGCTGTACTTTGTCAAATGCTTTTTTCAGCATCTATGGAGAGTATCATATGGTTCTTCTTCTTTCTTTTATTAATGTGTTGTATCACATTGATTGATTTGCAGATGTTGAACCAACCTTGCAGCCCTGGAATAAATCCCACTTGGTCGTGGTGAATAATCCTTTTAATGTACTGTTGAATCCTACTGGCTAGTATTTTGGTGAGAATTTTCGCATCTGTGTTCAAGTATATTGGTCTGTAGTTCTCTTTTTTAATGGGATCCTTGTCTCGTTTGGGGATCAAGGTGATGCTGGCCTTATACAATGAGTTTGGAAGTTTTTCTTCCATTTCTATTTTTTGGAACAGTTTCAGGAGAATAGGAATTATTTCTTC
>NW_019154261.1:14809-24559 GCF_002288905.1 Enhydra lutris kenyoni
GTGGTGAATTTTTCTGCCTTGTCATTTTGTCCAGATAAGAGTATATGAAGGAGCAAGTAAAATACTAAAAGGGTGGCAACAACCCCAGGAAAATATGCTTTAACCAAATCAGAAGAGATCCCAAATCATGAGGGGGGAGAAAGGGGATAAAAAGAGATTCAGAAAGAAAAGAAAAAAAAAATGAAACAATTAAATGAAGAAAACCAATAAAGAAAAAAATATAAAAGGAAAAAATATATATATTAGATAAACTAGTTAAAAAACGTTAAAAAAGAAAAGGGTAAAAGTTAAAAAAATTGGCAGAAGAAGAGAAAAAAAATTGAAAAAGAAAAAAAATTAAATTAACTGCAAGGCTAAAGAACCATGGGGAGAAAGCCATGAGTCCGTGGTTTGCTTTCTCCTCCTCTGGAATTCCGCTGTTCTCCTTGGTATTGAAACTGCACTCCTTGGTAGGTGAACTTGGTCCTGGCTGGATTTCTTGTTGATCTTCTGGGGTTGGGGCCTGTTGTAGTGATTCTCAAGTGTCTTTGCCCTAGGCGGAGTTGCACCACCCTTACCATGGGCCGGGCTGAGTAATCCGCTGGGGTGTGCTTTCGGAGCTTTTTTTCCCTGAGCGCTTTCCGTAGATTTCCGGAGGATGGGAATGAAGATGGCGGCCTCTCAGTCTCCGGCCCGGAGGTGCTGAGAGCCTGGGACCCCACTCCTCAGTGCACCATCAGAGAACAGCACCCAATTACTCCCGTCACCTTGGCCTCTAGTTGCGCTCTGAGCTGATCGAGCCTGCGACTGGTTCAAGGTAACCCCGAGCTGAGAGCTCACTCCTAGGCTCTGTCTCTGTAGCCGGCTTCCCCGTTCTAATACCTGTAAGCTCTGGGACACTCAGACACCCCCGATCCTTCTGTGACCCTGCGGGACCTGATGCCACACTCACCCCGCATGGGCTTCACCCCGGTTAAGCCTCTGAAGCGATGTTCCTCAGCGGAACAGACTTTTAAAAGTCCTGATTTTGTGCTCCGTTGCTCCACCGCTTGCTGGGAGCTGGCCCCTCCCCCCACAGTCTATCTTCCCATCGCTTTGGATTCACTTCTCCACCAGTCCTACCTTTCAGAAAGTGGTTGATTTTCTGTTTCTAGAATTGCTGTTCTTCCTCTCTTTGATCTCTCATTGGGTTTGTAGGTGTTTGCAATCTTTAGATAAGCTATCTAGCTAATCTCCCGCTACCTGAAGTAGTCTCAGCCTGCTAATTCTCCGCCATCTTGACTCCTCCCTCCTAGTCTTTCTAGATCTTAAAGAGGTTGGCAGTGTATGACAAATTAGTAAAATTAGCATATTCTGTACACATTGCATTGAAATTCAAAGGAAAGCTTTTCTTCTATAACTGACTTTTGGCTATGAATTTGTTCAACCACCTTTAAACATAACACTTGCCTGTACTTGTCTAGTGGATTTGTGGTGGAGAGAAGGAAGTGAGGGAGAGAATAATTTGTCCAAAATAATGGTCGTATTTAGAAGATATCTCCAATTATATCCATTGTTAGGTGTGTGCAATTTTATTTAACAGTGCTGTTGTGTACATAGTGGACAAGTACCTATATGAAATATCTAGTCTTTCTAGTTATTTAGAAATGCTTGATGTATTTAAAAGTAGGGTAATGCTTCCTATAAATAGCTTTTAAAAACTGATGGGAAATATTATCTTTGGAAGTGGAATTTCTAAACCACCTCTCTGAACAGTATATTTGTTCCTTGGTTTGAGGGCAGTGGGAAGGAAGAAATTGCAAAAGATGCTTGGCTAGTGTGTACTAGGAAATTTCAGCTTATCCATTGCCCTATATTTCATGTGCATTTAACTTGACTGTATATTTCTTATACAGAAATATACAGAATATACAGAAATATACAGAAATAAAAATAAATTTCTATATATACTAGACAAGTAGGTCCTAATTTTATAATATCTAGTCTCTAGATATGAAAGAGGTAGCCAATGTATGATAAAAGTAGAGTTAGTAAACTAACACATTTTGCACACTTTGTGTTAAAATTCATCGAAAGGCTGCCTTCTGAAAGGATGACATTGTAGTCACATAAAAGTGACACGTGCCTATTTGCACTCACCCACTGGGTTGCCAGTAGAGAGGAGTTGTGAGAAATGAAGGGTTCTAGACTGGAATGTTCCCATGCAGAAGACACTTTCAGATATAACCCATTGTTCCATGTGTGTAGTTGACTCAACACTACTGTGTATAGAGTGGACAAACTTAAGTCCTTATTTGAAACATCTAGCTTTTCTAGATGTTTAGAAGTGCACAGAGTATGTTAAAAGTAGAGGTAGTAAAATAACACATTTTGTAGATAACTCTTGTTAAAATTCATATGAAATATTATTGTCTTGAAAATGGAATGATCCAAGTGATCAAACCACCTCTCAGAGCACTACACATTCTGTGATATTTGTGCTTGTTCAGGGAGGAAGGAGAGGAAAGAGCAAAGGAATTTATACCAGTATGTTTATAGTTAGGGAGGATTAACCATTGTCCTGTATGTCTGCATTTTGTTTTACTTAGCTGTGTATGTAGTGTATATAAAGGACAAATGAATCCTAATTTACAACATCTAGTCTTTCTAGATGTTAAAGAGGTTGCCAGTGTATGACAAAAGTAGTTAGTAAACCAATGCATTGTGTATGCTTTGTGTTTAAGTTCATAGGAGAGACTATTCTGAAAACAACTAGAAGAAGTGAAATTGTTAAAATCCCCTCTAAGCATTACAGATGCTTATACTTCCCACTAGGTTGATAGAGATGAGAAGAGGAAGGGTTCTAAGCCAGAATATTCTTTCAGTGCTACTATGTATGTAGTGAGCAAATTTTAAATAAATCCTTACTTGAAACATCTAGTCTTCTGGATGTTTGAAAGTGAACATGTTGCAACACCCTTTATTGTTAATTTATGGGAATGTTTGTATTTTGGGAATGAAGTTGTTAAGCTTGATGTCTTGGAGAGTATACTGACTTTTCACTGCATTCACTAGGGTATGGGGATGGGGGCAGGGAAGGAAGCGAGGAGAAAATGGTTCTGTGCCCATGAGTCTTCAAAGTTCTGTATGTGCATTTTAGTTAACATTGCTGTATGTCAAAGGATAAACAAGTCATAATACCCAAAGTATATTAAAAGTAGAGGTAGTAAATACTCCCTTTATGAATGCCCTTTTATTAGTTTTTAGGAAGGACTGTTCTGGGAGTGTCTGTCTATCACCTCTTAGAGCCAGATGTAGTCCTAGACTTGGTCATTAAAATGATGGAGGGAGCAGAGGAGGGGTGAAGGGAAGGGCTTTTTCCTAGTTCTCTCCACATAGAGAAGACCATTTTAGGTTATAACCATAGATCTGTGTGTGCATTGTTATGAAGTACCTGTGTTTGTTGTGGGCAAGTTTCATTATTTTGTAACACCTAAGCTTTTTGGATGTCCTGAGGTGACAATGTGTGATAAAATGTACAGCTAGTGAATCAACACATTTGTAAGTTTATTTTTGTTATTGTTGATAGGAAAGAAACATCTTGGACACAGAATTGTTATGCTGTCTCAGAAATGTCAGGACTCACTAGGTTGGTAGCAGAGGGGAAGAAGGAAGTATAGAGGGAGAGATGTATGTGGATGTGTTCATTCTTCTATTGTAATAACTGTTATTGTGTGTGCATCTCTTCAATGGAAACATAATAGTCTAGACTGGATAATGAATTCTTTTAGAAGCATTATACATTGTGTACTCTTACTTAGGTCTGTTTTAATTGCACATAAAGGGAATGCAATGTTTTAATTGTAACTCTGCCAGTATCTTTATCTAGAGGCCTGTTGCCATTTTTGTCTTTTCTGAATTTTTTGTTACTAAGAAAGGCAGGATTACATTTTTTTCTTTCAGATGGAGTTGGCATAGTGTATTCTTGGTTATCAAAATACTCATAGTTTGTGGGCTTTGAAATGGTAAATATTCATGGTGTATAAAAAAGCATGATACAGGGGCGCCTGGGTGGCTCAGTGGGTTAAGCCTCTGCCTTTGGCTCAGATCATGATCCCAGGATCCTGGGATCGAGCCCTGCATCGGGCTCTCTGCTCAGCAGGGAGCCTGCTTCCCCTTCTCTCTCTGCCTGCTGCTCTGACTACTTCTGATCTCTCTCTCTCTCTCTCTGTCAAAAAAGCATATACATAACTATGATCTTAATTGCATTAAAATGCTTACTTTTATAGATACACACATGGGACCTAGAAGTCAAACTGTAAACTGCTTGTGATTATGGGTGACTTTGTTCTTTGCTTCTTGTGTTTTTCAATTTCCTTTTATGCACATGTTAACTTTTAAAAAATAAATTTTTTAAAACCTAAAAAAAGTTTGTTTTCTTTCTTTCTTTTGCTTACTTTCTTTTATTTGTTTTCTTTCAAAGTTTATTCCTTTGAAAAATGGTTTGCTTTCTATTTAGCCCATCTGGTGTCATAAGAAAATTCACTTTTGGGGCTTCTGGGTGGCTCAGTGGGTTAAGCCTCTGGCTTTGGCTCAGGTCATAATCTCAGGGTCCTGGGATTGAGCCCCGCATCAAACTCTGTGCTCAGCGGGGTGTCTGCTAACATTATTAATTTCATAATTAAAATTTCAAAAACAGACATGTATACAGTACATTGATTTGTTTTTTCATATTTAATATACAACAATGGGTATATACATGGTACAAAAAAAGTGAGGGATCATAATTGAAAGCCGGAGTCCTAGCCCAGTCCCATACTACTTCTCACAAATCTGTTACCTCCTTATCACTGAGTAACATGGTCTGTGTTCTTTATTTATCTTTAGAAATTTTCTCATGACTTAGAGCTAGGATGGCTAAGAGTGCAAATCAAATTCACCATCCTGTCACTACTCGTATCATTTTAAATTTTTTACTTCTGGGACATTTAAAAGATATGTTGCAACTTCATTTTTTTTTTTTTCCTAACTGGTTAACATGCTGCCTCTTGATTTGCCTCTCAGATGAAGAAAATTCCTCCATCTACAATTCTTTCTCCTTCCCATCAATCCTTTTCTGGCAGTTATAATCTTTATTTTCATGTTGCCTAGGTTGACTAAAATTTACACTGCTAAATATTGACATTTCCAGCCAAGATGAAAAACAATAAATGTTAAAATTCTATGACTTAGAACCATGGTACTTGCATAGGCAGCAGTATCCCGATCCATGGGTCAGTGTCCTAGCTCTGAGCTACTCAAGAATGGAACTCACATGTTCTTGAAATGGATTCTCTCTTCTTACTCCTCATTAAGGTCTCAAAGGTGTGATTTGTTACAGTTAGTTTATATTCAAATCAGGTTTGTATTTTTCCAGATTTTCTATTTCACCTTTACGCCATCCTTATTGACTGAAGTAAAGAGAGCTTTCTTTAGCGTGGACTATTTGTTCCACACATACTTTTTGGTATCTAATCGGTTCCTTTTCTTCAAGACTATTTTTCCTTTAGATGTCACACAACTTATGTTCTTATTTTCATGTTGTATTTCCAGGTCTCCTTAGTGCACATATCAAGTTACCATTTCCATTTTGCTGGAACTCTAGTTGAACTTCACTGTTGTGGGTATAGCCTTCCCTTATTTTACCTTTCACTTATATTGTTCTTATTAATATGTTCAGACAACATCCTTAAAAAGAAACAAAGATAGAGTAAGATGCAGGCAGGCAGGAAGATACACAGAGCGTGGAAGACACAGGAGGAGAGACAACATAGGAGGTAAAATTTCTGTCTGGTGGTCTTAGGAGACAGAGAATTTTAGGTTTGAATCATATTTTACAATCAAAATATTAAAGATACACCACAATTTTATTTGTAGACTCCACTCTGATGAAACTTTGATGCAGTTCTCCTGAACTTTCTCTCTAGAAACTTAATGCTCTGCATTTCAAAGTTATGTATCAAGGGGAAGGTTTAATTAGTTATATTTTCCACCCATTCTTAAGGGCACTAGGCAGTCCTTTTATTGTGAAATTTGTGGGGTGTTTTTCCCCCTCAGCTTTTCTAAATGACTTCTCTGCCTGCTATAGGTATTTGTCCTTCTCCTTCTTTTCCCCTTTCCTCCACAGCTCAAATTCATGCCATTCATATATTGGAATGCTGCATTAGGCTGTTTTTCTCTCAAAATCAATCTCTCTTAGTCTTATTAACTCTGAATAAAATTTCCTTTTTTTCATTTTTTAATATTTTAAAATTTTTAATTTACATAATGAGTATACAATTTTTAAACTCTCTTCCCCACCCCATCCTACTTTTTTTGTAGTTCATTTTGTATAATATTCTGGCATTATATAACAAATACATTCTTGAGTCATTCTGAAAATATGAATTTGAAATGTTTAAATTTTCTCTTGAAGCCTGCAATTCTAATTGTTTTCATTCCTTTCATGCTATCAGTTCTTCTTGGTCATTCCTTACCCTGCTGCTGATTTGCATCATGCATGTAGCAATAAGAAGATAATTTAGATTCTGGAACCAGCATCTACCATAGGATCTCTAATTCTTTCAGGAATTGTGATAAATTTCTGTTGAGGTGTGTAGTTCTCCACTGACCTGAGTAAAGTCTGTCCTCTGGTTAATCTCTGTCCTCAGTGGGATCTAAAATAGCCAGATACAGGATTCGGGACCAAGAGTATGAGTGGAGAGGTGTCACCTATGCCACTTGTTCCACATATGGACTTCCTAGAAACCACTCTCAATCCCTGCTCCCCCCCTCCACCAACCTTTCTGCCTGTCTTGCTTTTTCCAGAGCTGGATCCAGGAGCCTTTCCAGATGACCTGCCTGGCCACTTCCTCCTCTGCTTCATTAGTAAAGAAGTGCCCACCATCTCTTATTCTCCCATAAATAGATTTAATTCTGTTACCCACTGTGCTTCCCATCTCCAGGAGACTCCTACACTCCCAGGTTTCTTGGCTGTGGCAAGTACATTTAATGACCCTCATTTCTAAGTGGGTCTAAAGATGGACACATGTTGATACATGGGCTCAGATTCCTCTTCAACAATTACCTTTGTTCCTATTTTATCCATTCCTCTCTGGAATTTTCATTTTCTATTTTTTGATGAAACTTACAATTTTGAAGCTACTGCCTATTTAGAAATAGCACAATAATTTTCAATTAAATAATGTCTTTTAAAAATGTATTACTTATTCTGTCACCATTTCTTCTTAAATCTCTTGTTTCCATTCTAGGCTTAGTTTTGTCTTGGCATAAACCATGTGTAATACATTCTACCATAGTCTACTAGTAGTAAACATTCTTGTGTGTTCTTTTGTCTGGATATGCTCTTTTTATCCTTAGTCTTGAATGATACCTTATGGCATATGAACACCTAAATTGTTATCACTGAGCACATGGGAAATGTTCTCTAGGGTCTGGTCTGTATTGTAAACGTGAATCCTGACACTGATCTAAATTTTAGTCATGTTATGTTTAGAATTACTACCTTTCTCTCTGCTTTAATATGCTTTGCTTTAATTTTCTCCTTTTTTTACTATAATGTACTCATATAAGGAGTTCTTACTTATGTGTGTGTGTACATGCATGTGTGTATGGAGAGAGAGATCCATGTATCTCCCTTTCTATATATTTATGGAGAGAATAACTTAAGCTTCCTTAGTGTGAAGATTAATATTTTTGAAAAGCTCTAGAAAATTATTATTTTAATGCTGCCTCTTGAAAATCTCTTATTTCATTTTGTTTAATTTATACTATAATTTTCCATTTTATTTTGGTGTCTCTTATCCCATTTTTTTCGTATTTTTTTCTTCTTTTAGAAATGATAGTTATTAGATGTGATGGAACCACGAGCTAATTATACAGTGGTGACAGCGGTGCAATATATAGATGGATAAAATCAATATATATACAATGCTGTGTGTGGAATAAATGTAAATGAATCTGGGGGAATCCCTATGGGACGTGTTGAGCTCAGTTGATCCAGGGCTACTCACTTACTTTCTAGACTTTATAAAGATACTCTTCAGTTTTGCCCTTTTTTCTAAGTATTCTGATGAATTTTTAACTTACAAGAACTGTATTTTAACTTGCATAAATTCTAGTGGTTATATTACCCATCTCCTTCCCAGTTTCCCTAGTGTTTAACTTTTTAATATATTTTCTTTTTTAGGTTTGTAAGCTAAGTCATTGTAGGGTATTTTCTGTTACTTTTTTTTCCCCAATATTCTAAGATTCATTGTTTATGCCCCATTTTTTTTTGTTTTTATTTTAGTTCCAGCATAGTTAGCACAGAGTGTTAGATTAGTTTCAGGTGTACAGTACAGTGAGCAGTTCAGCAATTCTATACATCACTCAGTGCTCATAGTGATAAGTGTACTCTTTAGTCCCATTGCCTATTCCCTCCTTCTCCTCCACCGACCTCCACTCTGGTCACCATCAGTTGGCTCTGTATAGTTTGTTTCTTGGTTTCTCTCTCTCTTTTTTTCCTTGTTTGTTTTGTTTTTTTTAAATTCTTCCTGGGAGACATCTGGGTGGCTCAGTCAGTTAAGCATCTGCCTTCAGCTCAGCTCATGTTGCCTAGGTCCTGGGATTGAGTCCTGTATCATGCTCCTTGCTCAGCAGGGAGTCTTCTTCTCCTTCAGCCTGCTGCTCCCACTGCTTGTGCATGCTCTCTCTCTCTCTCTCTCTCACACACACACATACACACACACACACACACACACACACAAATAAATAAATAAAATATTTTTTAAAAATTAAAATAATAAATTCTACCCATTGGGAGTTATATGGTATTTATCTTTCTCCAGTTTCTTTCACTTAACATTATATTCTCTAACTCCATCCATGCTATGCACATGGCAAGATTTCATTGTTTTTATGGCTGAATATTAATCCATTGTGTGTAATAAGTATGCACACACACACACACACACACACATATATGTACACACACACATGCACACACATATACCTTCTTTATCCATTCATCTATCTGTGGACACTGGCTGCTTCCATTCCTTGGCTATTGTAAATAATGCTACAATAAACATTGGAGTGCATGTATCCTTTGAATTAGTGTTTTTGTATTTTGGGAGTAAACACCCAATACTGTGATTACTGGATTACAAAGTAGTATTGTCTTTAACTTTGTATGGAACTTTCATACTGTTTTCCACAGTGGCTGCACTATGAAGGCTTGATTGTAGAGCAGGTGACTCTGTAGAGCAGGTGGATTTGATCATATTAATATTCTGGTTTGGCAGTGTAAGTTCAGACTCTGACTTCTTGGTAGCATAGGCCAGAAGTTTGTTTGTTTGTTTGTTTTCCATAAGTGACACTTTACTTTTTATTCTCTTACCCCTCCTAGAGAAACTTGACCTTGAGTGTGTATTAGCCTCCCTCATGGCTTCTTGATCAGTGGCTGGAGCTCTGTCTCCTGTCACTTGGGGCAGCCTCAGGTGAATCTGTGTAGAAATATCATTTGTAGTTCCCTGGTATGTGCAAAGGTAAAGACATATTTTATAATTTTCTTCTATATTATCCATCATTGTAGGATCTTTTGGTAGAAAAGAGTCTTCTTCGGTTCACCATGCCATCAGAGCATTCTTAAGAATAGGTTACAAATAGAATTTTCTGTCTCCCCACACATAAAGATTTTTGTTCTAGATTTGGCTTTTTCTTTAAATGGCTAGATTGCAAGTACTTAAGGCTTTGTGGGTCATACAGTCCTGT
>NW_019154261.1:24609-36048 GCF_002288905.1 Enhydra lutris kenyoni
TATCTACTCTGTAGTTATAGCATGAAAGCAGCCATAAATAATACACAAGATAACTGATTTAGGCTGTATTTCAATAAACCTTCATTTATAAAATAAGCGACTGGGCTGGATTTTTCCCATAGGTCATATTTTGCTGACCTCTGGCTAAGTGAAATTTTTATTCTGATTCTCTAAACAGAAATCAGGAATATATGTTTCTTTATAAGAACATATGAATTTACAAGAGTTTTTTTTTAATGTGTACAAGTCCAAATATATGCAAATGGGTATAATAGTGTCTGTGCGTGAGTATATGGATATGGGTAAGAGTGTGTTGGATGGGATTATGTACATGTGCCAGTGATTTTTTTCCTCTGGGGAAAGTCTATATCTTTTTGCAAATGTTTGAAAATCCAAGGCTTGAAAGATATTAATGACATCATGCAAATATTTCTGAATTCTGAAATTCAAGAATTCGTTGATAAGCTTTTATCTTAACACATTCTCTTTCCAGCATAAAAATAAATCATTGCATTTTAAATGATTTTAATACTCTGGTCCCCCTTTTCACCTGAATGTGGGCAAGGAAGGGAGAGCAGGGGGAAAAGAAGTGAAAAGCAGTAAGATAAGACAAGATGAGAACATCATTTTTGGTTAATTTTAAAGCCAGGCCATGCCATTTAAAGAACTTAAGGTCAACTTATTGAACAAAATACTTGTCTCTCAGTAATTTAAACTGCTAGTGTTAACCTCATACTTGATGTTCAACTTGTGATGCAGAGTTCAAACCACCAATCTGGACTGACTATTAGGTTCACCATTAATTGTTGGCTCCAAAAATAAGAAAATTGTGTAATCATAGCTTTATCTTTTGAATGCAATACACACTTCTCTTTCTTTCTCCTTCCTTCCTTTCTTCTTTCTTTCCTTCCTCTTTCTCTCTTTCTTTCTTTCTCTTTCTTTTTCACTTGGGCTAAGATAGATCTACTAGTAAATGCAGGTGTTTATTTCTGACTTTTCTCCAAAGTTTATGTGTAAGGTGGTTGAATCGGATAGGTCATTACTAGCACGTATTTTTTTGCTTGTTTCTTTTTTTCTTTTTATAATCATTTTTTCAATTTATTTTCAGCATAACAGTATTCATTGTTTTTGTACCACACCCAGTGCTCCATGCAATCCGTGCCCTCTCTAATACCCACCACCTGGTTCCCCCAACCTCCCACCCCCCACCTCTTCAAGCCCTTCAGATTGTTTTTCAGAGTCCATAGTCTCTCATGGTTCACCTCCCCTTCCAATTTCCCCCAACTCCCTTCTCCTAACTCCCCATGTCCTCCATGCTATTTGTTATGCTCCACAAATAAGTGAAACCATATGATAATTGACTCTCTCTGCTTGACTTATTTCACTCAGCATAATCTCTTCCAGTCCCGTCCATGTTGATACAAAAGTTGGGTATTCATCCTTTCTGATGGAGGCATAATACTCCATAGTGTATGTGGACCACATCTTTCTTATCCATTCGTCCGTTGAAGGGCATCTTGGTTCTTTCCACAGTTTGGTGACTGTGGCCATTGCTGCTATAAACATTGGGGTACAGATGGCCCTTCTTTTCACTACACCTGTATCTTTGGGGTAAATACCCAGTAGTGCAATTGCAGGGTCATAGGGAAGTTCTATTTTTAATTTCTTGAGGAATCTCCGCACTGTTCTGAGAGGCTGCACCAACTTGCATTCCCACCAACAGTGTAAGAGGGTTCCCCTTTCTCCACATCCCCTCCAACACATGTTGTTTCCTGTCTTGCTAATTTTGGCCATTCTAACTGGTGTAAGGTGATATCTCAATGTGGTTTTCATTTGAATCTCCCTGATGGCTAGTGATGATGAACATTTTTTCATGTGTCTGATAGCCAGTTGTATGGCTTAAATTGTTTCTTACATAATAAAAGTAAATGAATAATGTTCTCATAAGTTCTGTCTGAGCTTCTGATGTGTCTATCTACAAATGTACTTCGAAATATTAAACTAGGGGCACCTGGGTAGCTCAGTTGCTTAAGCATCTGTCTTTGGCTCAGGTCTTGATTCCAGGGTACTGGGATCGAGGCCCTCCATGCCCCCCTGCATCAGGCTCTCTACTCAGGAGGTAGCCTGCTTCCCCCGATTCCTGCCTGCCTCTCTACTTGTTACCTCTCTCTGTGTCAAATAAATAAAGAAAATCTTTTTAAAAAAGTAATATTAAACTAATATTTCAGTACAATATAACAATAGGTATTGGTAAGGTTTAAAAATCCAACTTGAACAGTCTGATAGTCACAATTAAGTTATATGTCATAATGTGAATATTAACTTTTTGGAAAAAAAATGAAATTTATTCCTAGACCAGTAAATTTCAGGAACATATCTTAAAGTTTTATAACAACTAAAAGTGTAATTTTTATACTTAATAGGCCAAGTTATATTTCTTCCTACACATTAAAAAAACTAATTCTAGGGGTGCCTGGGTGGGTCAGTGAGTTAAAGCCTCTGCCTTCAGCTCAGGTCACAATCCCAGGGTCCTGGGATGGAGCCCCACGTCGGGCTCTCTACTCAGTGGGGAGCCTGCTTCCTCCTCTCTCTCTGCCTGCCTCTCTGTCTACTTGTGGTCTCTGTCTGTCAAATAAATAAATAAAAATCTTTTAAAAAAAACTAATTCTAAAATTCTTATTCCTCTAATTTCACACAGTGGTCCTTGTAATAGCACCAAAGTTCATTTTTGTTTTGTTTTGTTGTTACATTACTGAAAAAAAAAACAGTATAGACATTTTTAAAATACATATTTATAGGGGCAGTGTGTGGCACAGTTGGTTAAGCATCTGACTCTCAGTTTTGGCTCAGATTGTGATCTCAGGGCCATGAAATTAAACTCTGCACTGGGCTTGTCACTCAGCAAGGAGTCTGCTTCAGATACTCTCTGTTCCTTTCCCTTTGCCCCTCCCCCTTGAACTTCCCCTCACTCTCCTTAAAATAAGTGAACCTTAAAAAATACATATTTATACATGTGTATATATGTTTATCTGTGTGTGTGTGTGTGCTTGACTTATGTATGTATATATACATATATATATAAATTACTAAATGCAACTGGCCCATGTGGACAAAGACTAAACAATCACCTGCTAATGATGATGTAGTTTTATTTATAGGGGGAAAGAACCACTATTGACTAATATTAATCCCTCATAAATTTCTTCCATTTTGGACAGCTGGGAAACATATTTATTTTCTTTCTTTTTTATTGTGTTATGTTATTCACCATAAAATACGTGATTAGTTTTTGATACAGTATTTCAAGATTCATTGTTTAAGTATAAAACCCAGTGCTCCATGCAGTCTGCCCTCCTTAATACCCACCACCAGGCTTACTCTTCCCCCACACCTCTCCCCTCTAAAACTGGGGAGTTTGTTTCTCAGAGTCCACAGTCTCTCATGTTTCATCTCCCTCTGCCAATTTACCCAAAATGACTTTTCCTTTCCTTCTACTAATGTCCTCCATGTTATTCCTTATGTTCCACAAGTAAGTAAAACTATATGATAATTGACTTTCTCTGCTTGACTTATTTCACTCAGCATAATCTCTTTCAGTTTCATCCATGTTGATGCAGAAGTTGGGTATTCATCCTTTCTGATTGCCAAGCCATTTTTTCTTTCCTTTTTTTCTTATTTTTTTAAATTTCTTTTCAGCATAAGAGTATTCATTGATTTTGCACCACACCCAGTGCTCCATGCAATCCGTGCCCTCCATAATACCCACCACCTGGTTCCCCCAACCTCCCAACCCAGCCCCTTCAAAACCCTCAGATTATTTTTCAGAGTCCATAGTCTCTCATGGTTCACCTCCCCTTCCAATTTCCCTCAACTCCCTTCTCCTCTCCATCTCCCTATGTCCTCCATGTTATTTGTTATGCTCCACAAACAAGTGAAACCATATGATAATTGACTCTCTCTGCTTGACTTATTTCACTCAGCATAATCTCTTCCAGTCCCGTCCATGTTGATACAGAAGTCGGGTATTCATCCTTTCTGATGGTGGCATAATTCTCCATAGTATATATGGACCACATCTTCCTTATCCATCTGTCCATTGAAGGGCATCTTGGTTTTTCCACAGTTTGGCGACCTTGGCCATTGCTGCTATGAACATTGGGGTACAGATGGCCCTTCTTTTCACTACATCTGTATCTTTGGGGTAAATACCCAGTAGTGCAATTGCAGGGTCATAGGGAAGCTCTATTTTTAATTTCTTAAGTAATCTCCACACTGTTCTCCAAAGTGGCTGTACCAACTTCCATTCCCACCAACACACATTCCTCTCCAACACACATTGTTTCCTGTCTTGTTAATTTTGGCCATTCTAACTGGTGTAAGGTGGTATCTCAATGTGATTTTAATTTGAATCTCCCTGATGGCTAGTGATGATGAACATTTTTTCATGTGTCTCTTAGCAATTTGTATGTCTTCATTGGAGAAGTGTCTGTTCGTGTCTTCCGCCCATTTTTTGACTTGATTATCTGTTTTGTGTGTGTTGAGTTTGAGAAGTTCTTTATAGATCCTGGATATCAGCCTTTTGCCTGTACTGTCATTTGTAAATATCTTCTCCCATTCCGTGGGTTTTGTTTTGTTGACTGTTTCCTTTGTTGTGCAGAAGCTTGTGATCTTGATGAAGTCCCAAACATTAATTTTCAGTTTTGCTTCCTTTGCCTTTGGAGACATATCTTGAAAGAAGTTGCTGTGACTGATATCGAAGAGGTTACTGCCTATGTTCTCCTCTAGGATTCTGAAGGATTCCTGTCTCACGTTGAGGTCTTTTATCCATCTCGAGTTTATCTTTGTGTATGGTGTAAGAGAATGATCAAGTTTCATTCTTCTACATATAGCTGTCCAATTTTCCCACCACCATTTATTGAAGAGACTATCTTTTTACACTGCATATTTTTTCCTGCTTTGTTGAAGATTATTTGACCATAGAGTTGAGGGTCCATATCTGGACTCTCTACTCTGTTCCACTGGTCTATGTGTCTGTTTTTATGCCAGTACCATGCTGTCTTGGTGATCACAGCTTTGTAGTGAAGCTTGAAATCAGGCAACGTGATGCCCCCAGTTTTGTTTTTCTTTTTCAACATTTCCTTAGCCATTCGGGGTCTCTTCTGATTCCATACAAATTTTAGGATTGTTTGCTTCAGCTCTTTGAAAAATACCAGTGGAATTTTGATTGGAATGGCATTAAAAGTATAGATTGCTCTAGGCAGTAGAGACTGTCATCTGCGAAGAGAGAGACTTCGACTTTTTCCTTGCCAATTTGAATACCTTTTATTTCTCTTTGTTTTCTGATTGCTGTTGCTAGGACTTCTAATACTATGTTGAACAAGAGTGGTGAGAGTGGGCATCCTTGTTGTGTTTCTGATCTCAATGGGAAGGCTGTGAGCCCCACTGAGGATGTTATTTGCAGTGGGCTATTAGCTATGTTATAGAACTGTGTGGATCTTGATGTTTTAGGACTCTAAATTAGTTCAACCCTATTCACATATTTACTGAGCCTCTGTGGATAAAGCACTTGCTAGTTTCATGGGGCTTATAGGGATGATATATATAATACCCAACATAAAGAATCTGGTCCCCACAAAACCTCAGTTGTTGTAGGTGAGATCACCAGTGGCACACAGAGGCTCTTCCTGGTGGAAGGAAGTCCTGCCTGGAGTGAGTGGTCTCTTCTCCCACTTGGGTCCAAAGAAGCATCCATTCTACTTTGGCTGTAAACTCCCTGCCCCTTGAGGGCTAGGGCATGTGCCACTGAGGTTGAGGGGGTACGTGGGACATTCCGAGAGCCCCTGTGACACCCTCTGTCTCTTCCCAAGCAGGTGAATCCTTGGTGAAGCAGGACAGCAAGCAGGTGCAGGTGGACCTCCAGGATCTGGGCTATAAGACCTGCGGCCGAAGTGAGAATGAAGCTGAGCGGGAAGAGAGTACCAGTCCCGGTAGGAACACAAGGGCAGGGCTCACCTGGCCTCCCTGGAGTCGGCCTTCCCATCTGGGAGCTGCTGGCCAGTCCCACGCCTAATGAGGAGTAGGGCCGAGGGGTATGGTAGACGGAAGGGGACCCAGGACCAGTGAGGCACAGGAAGTTTGGCAGAGAACTCTTGTCCAACACGAGGCTGAGTGTGATTGGGAATGTCTCTAATTAGTTTCCAACATACTGCTGTTGATTAAAAGAAGGAAAGTTCTGTCCAACTGATGATCATCTAAGGCTTACTTTTTACTGAAGAGACCTGATGAGCTTGTGGAGACATGTAAACCCTAAGCTAAGAAATCTGTTTTTCCATCCTAGAAAGTCATTGACTGTAGAGACACCCACCAAACTGAAATTGAGAAAAGAAAAAACACTAAGGGCAGTGGAAGGTGACTGTACCTGGTTCCTGACCTTCAGGCTATTGAGTGGGTGGAAATACCATGTCTGAATGCTAGTAAAGCATGAAGATGAATAAAGTACTGCTGCAACTTTCACTCTAGTGATTCCTATCCCTGGCTCCAGAGCTGCCTCCAATCCTCAGCAGCACAGTGTAGCTTTGTTTTCTCTCAGAGTGTGAGGAGCATGACAGCCTCAGGGAAAGAGCCCTGATGGAGTGGTGCCTGGGCTCCTCAGCAGCTAGCGCCCCAGGAAAGAAGCCCTTGAAGAGCCCTGAAGGGAAGCAGGAGGAGTTCCATGCATACGGAAAGTTGGAAGACATCTCTCTTCTGCAGAAGAACATCGAAGACCTGAAGGCCCAGCTGCGGAATGCCAACAAGATCATCCAGAACCTCAAGAGCCAGATCCATTCCCTCTCAGTTACAAGTGATTATTCATCTAGTCTGGAGACACTGCAAAAGCTGAAGGCCGTTGACACCCTCGAGGGATCTTCACCTCACAGTGTCACTGACAAGGATGAGGGGTGGCTGTCTGATGGCACAGAGTCTTCCTACCCCCCAGGGATTCAGGCTAAAAAGGATCTGGGGAGTCTGATCCAGAGAGTGTCCCAGCTAGAGGCCCAGCTCCTGAAAACTGGAGTAGAAGGGAAGCTGGCAGAAGAATTGAGATCAGCCTCCTGGCCTGGGTAAGGGGGACACTCTTTGGACCTGATAGGATTGAAAATGTCTAAGCTTGTGTTGAAGGTTGGCTAGCCCAGGCAGTAGAAGAGAGCCCAATAGGGTGATCAAAAGAGTGCCTATTTCAATGCTAGGCCTAGTTCCAAAGAAAGGTCAGTAGGCCCTGCTTGAGAGACACCAGGTCTCTGAGATTTCCTCTCAGGAATCTATTAGTAAAGCGACTGGATATGTGGTGTAGTAGGAAGACTGGAGTCAGATTGGGTCTGAATCCTAACTCTGGCACTTTCTAGCTATTCAACTTGTTTAAACTTTTCTGGGCTCTTTCCTTACCTATTAAATGAGGAGACTAAGAGAACCTATCTCAACAGGTGGTTACTGGGTTTAAATGAATTAGTACAAGTGATCAAAATTGCCTAACATATAAGTTCTCAGTACAACTTACCATAACTGTTACTGTTGTTGATACTTTGTGTTGGAAGACACCGGGTATCTGTCCTTGTTATCTGCACTGAGTATCAGAAGATACAAAAGCTTAGTGGCCTCAAACAATAATTCATGTGGATTTACAGGGCTCAGCAGTGTGGCTGTTGCTTGGGGGTCTCTCCTGGGGCAGCCATCCAATGGCTTCACGTGTCTGGTTATATGATGCTCCTTGCCTTCTCTCTGTCCCCCTTTGGCTTCTTGTCTTCCAGGGTCTTTCTTCTTGGGGTGGGCCTCTCAAGTGGTCTCAGGGTAGTTCCACTTCTGTATGGCTGGCTTCCAACAGAGTGGAAGTAGAAGTTGCCAGACAGCTCAGAGCTACTCCTCGACTTAGCGCAGTGTTGCTTCCCTTATTACCTCAGTCACAGTGCTCACAGAGCTTGCCCAGATTTAAGGAGGTGGAGAACAGCCTCTACCTGCCAGTGAGAGAAGGAGCAAAGGTACATTGGCAAAACAGCATGTGGAACAGGAATGTAATGGCCATCTTGGCAAAACAGTCTGCCATAATAGAGATGATCTTCCAAATAGAATAGAATAGAAATGAAAGATCTTATCTAGACTTAGGATTAAGTGATTCCTTTTTTCCCCCAAGTTTATGTATTTATTTATTTTACATAATGTCTCCACCCAACGTGGGGCTTAACTCCCGACCCCGTCATCAAGAGTAGTGAGCTCTTCTTACTGAGCCAGCCAGCCAGGTGTCCCAGGATTAAGTGATTCTAGTCACTGAACTTATTTTTATTTATTGTGTCTATTGAATATCTACTCAATAAATACATTTACTGTTTCTTGAGTATCAACTGTGAATCTACACTCTTCTAGTCCCATGAAGAATGTAAAATTGGGCACCATATTTACCTCCACAAGACCTAGTATTTTCCTGGACATAGGGCTAACTTGCACAAAACATTGTAAGAATCACTAAATTGCTAAACTGACATCATGTACCAGAGAAGGATTTACTTTTAAATACTTTGGTTTCTGTGCCAGAATTTTGCCTGGGGAGCTCCTTTGAAATGTTCTCATGGAAATCTCTACTGAAGGCCCATAATTTCACATTCACTCATTTTCATTCTTACTTTTTCCTCTTCTCTCCTGTATTAGGAAATATGATTCCCTGATTCAGGATCAGGCCCGAGAGCTGTTGTACCTACGCCAGAAGATACAAAAAGGGAGAGGCATCTGTTACCTTCTCACCCAGCATGCAGAAGATACAGTAAAATCTTTTGAGGACCTTCTTAGGAGCAATGACATTGACTACTACCTGGGGCAGAGCTTCCTAGAGCAACTTGCCCAGGGAAGCCAGTTGACAGAGAGGCTTACCAGCAAACTCAGCACCAGTAAGTTGGCCACAGGGCTTTGGCACACACTTGGTCACTCCCATAGCCCCAGGCCCAGGTAGCCGCCACACCTCCACCACAGTCTTTTAACCCAGGTCCTGCTTCCACTTCATTTCCTGGGGCCATTACAGGATCAGAACTGGTTGGTGGGGAACACTGAGGAGAAACACAGGATTCGGAGGTCATGATTGCAATGGCAGAAACTGGAGCACTCATGGCAAGTGACTTTTAGGGAAGCAGGCTGTATCCATCCAGTGCTAAGGGGGAGAAAGGGAGAAGAGATCAGAGGATGTCATCATAGTGAAAAGAGCCTGACCTGAGAATTGCAAGACCCAAGTGGTAGCCTGGATGCTGCCATTAATTTGCTTTGGGCAATGGTTTAGCCTTTCAGTGTCTCTTTGTTTATCACACTTTGTCACTCATGAATATAATTCCAATATAGTTAAAGCACCCTGCCCTTTGGACGTGGCTTGGGCACTGAATGTCATAGTGCAAGGGCTAGGAATACGGGCTATTATTGGAGTTCTTTACTTAGAAAACATTTCCTGAGAGTACCAAGAGATAGCGGGATCAGTCTTGGGGGCCAACCATCCCACACACTGGTGGCAGGTGCAGAGGTGGGACAGGACAGTTTGTCATCTCTCAGAGCAAGAGTGTGCTCTCCATGAATGCTGTGATGGGACAAAGAGTATGCATCTGGGAGTGAGTCTGTGGCAGGCTTAGAAGGTGGAATATTCCAGAGAGAAGCTGAGCAAGTGCGCTTCAAACTTCTTTGCATTGATTTAGAGTGGAGGAAGTCCTGAGGCTGATCGCCAGGTCAGGGGAGGTCTGCCTGGTGAGCTCAAGAGAGCCCACAGGTCTCCCCTCTGAGTATACAATCTGCAACCTTCCCACATAATTCTCCTACATGTCTTGGACATACACCGAGGAATCACCATTCTGTACCCACAGATGCTCTTGCATTTATAATGTAGGAAGTGGGATCTGTTTAATTTCTTACCATGTCTTTCTGAGTTTGGCTTTCAGAGGATCATAAAAGTGAGAAAGATCAAGTTAGACTTGAACCTCTGGCCCTCAGATAACTTGAAATAGGATCTGGTAAAGGAATCAGGAACAAGGCCCAAGGGGTCCAGGGTGACAGTAACTTTACAAGTCAGGGCAGGGAAATGCTGATTATAACATGTTCATTTATTCATGAGACACTTTAGTCTCTCTTTTGCTATAATTCTGTTGATTTCTTTTTTTTTTAAGATTTTATTTATTTGTCAGAGAGAGAGAGGGAGAGAGAGCAAGCACAGGCAGACAGAATGGCAGGCAGAGGCAGAGGGAGAAGCAGGCTCCCTGATGAGCAAGGAGCCCAATGTGGGACTCGATCCCAGGACGCTGGGATCATGACCTGAGCCGAAGGCAGCTGCTTAACCAACTGAGCCACCCAGGCGTCCCAAATTCTGTTGATTTCTATCATGTAATTATTCTCTAGGTTTGGTAACCTAGACTCAGTCTGACCCAACAGGAAACTAACCAGGTTCCAGGGGTCTTGGCACCCACAAGGCTCTCCTCTGCTTTCTTCCCGGGTGTTTAAAGATGAATCTGTGCTGCTAATTTGACTTACCCTAAGCTAAGTTGGCAGCTCATTTAGTAATAGTCCAGTTCCCCCGGAGGGAAAAAAGAATTGAAGAACCATAATGTAGTTCCTTGGAGGGGAAAGGCCTGGGTATTGCAGATGCCTGGGAGGCTACAGTCTCTCGAGAACCAGTTTTCAATGAGTCACTGCAGAGAATCTTACCATGTACAGTAAAATATGGGCTCAAAGTCCACAGCTGTAGCCTCTAGTCCAAGCTCCTCTCTGTCAGAAGCCTGCTTTAGACCACATAGTGCTGCTCCAAGTCCCTGCGGTGAAGAGCAAAGGGTTTTGGTTTTGTTTTCATTGCGAATCCATGCCAGACACATACCTGGGCTGTACCTCAATCATCCACATGATTCCACGCATCCTGCTCTCGGTTGTCAAGGGCGATGCCAGACTGTCATGTGTTTGTCACCACTTACCTTCAGTTACTGTACTTACCTTCTTGGAGACTGGTAACCAGCAGTTCTTGGGGCTGCACTTGGAGCAGCTGTGCCTTACAGGGCTGGCTGAGTCTCTGCTAGTTCCCAGCGTCTCCTGTGGCCAGTGCCCTGGGTGGTGATTGCCCCTCTTTCTCCCACTGCACCCCACCTACTCTCCGCCCCTAATCAGTGATAGGTTATTTTGATGGTTCTTCACAGGAATGGTTCCCCTGACTTAGATGGCTTTTCCCGTGTGCCTTGGTCAGGACAAGTTGGGCCAGTGCCCTTGGCTTCAGCTATTGTCTCCTTCCACCCTACTAGGCTCAGCAGAGAACTGCAGGAGAAGGAGAAAGTGATCGAGGTCCTGCAGGCCAAGCTGGATGCCCGGTCCCTCATGCCCTCCAGCAGCCACGCCTTGTCGGACTCCCAGCGCACTCCCAGCAGCTCCTCCTTCCTGTCTGATGAGCTGGAAGCCTGCTCT
>NW_019154261.1:36394-78937 GCF_002288905.1 Enhydra lutris kenyoni
TCCCTCCTGCAGAGGTCTTGCTCACTGCATGTCCTGAGCTAGTGTCCCCTGGGTATCTGTCAGCAGTCACGAATGCTGTCGTTCCCACCTGGTACTTTTGGAAATGCCATTTTCACGGTTTCTAGGTCTGGGCCCCACTCTCACCTGTAAGGTGGTTTGCCTCCCTCAAGAAGCTATCTGCAAGCAAGGAAATGAACATGGCTCACCGTGTTTGTGCTTGGTGTTTTCCCAGAAAGCCAGGCCCTGCCTTGGTACCCCTGGCTCAATAGAAGGCCAGATTCCAGTTCTTTGTCGACCACCAAACATTTTCTTTCACTCATGGGTTTTGTAGATTCCATCCATTATTCCAGTCATTCCACTGTACTGTCTTCTAAGCCATCAGCAACCAGTGCACCTCGGGGGTTTAAGGCTGAACCAAACAGCAACCCCATCAGCTTGCCAGCTTCCCTAGAACCACCCCCACCCCCAGAAGGGCAGCCAGGCCCATCCAGGTATGCGACAGCCAACACAGTGGGAGGGCTATCTCCTCTCCCTCAGCAGCCTGTTTGACTTTTATTCAGGGACAAATGTTTCCACTGTCAGAGGCTTCTAGGCATCAGATCCTAGATGAAATCAAGAGGCCTTCCTAGTCCACCAATTGTGTCTGCATTTTCTTGGTTCTAAATATTTTAGGCAAATCAGAGATCTGCTGTAGACGTTGATCAGAATACCAATTTTGACCAGTAGTCAGAGAATCCTTTTAAAGTAAACATTTTCATTTCTTTCTTTCATTTCACTCTGGGGAGCAAAGAGGCAAAAGAGGTCTCTCCCATGATTATAGTCACCACAGAATAAAAAAAAAGTCACCTCATGACTATCCTGGAAGCATGATCCATTTTTCTTCAGGGTGAGCCTCTGCAACAACTCGGGATGCTTCAGGATCCTACGAGATTCTGTTCACATTACATGGTCATTCATTCATGGATTTACAAATAGCTGGGCAGCCCTTGATATGTACATAGTGCCAGTCCTGCAGCCAGTGGGAGGGGTACATTTCATTTACCTGCCCCAACCTAATTGCCAGGAGTGTGCTCTTCAGTTAGAGCCCCACACCAGTGATGGCAAGAAGACGGCAAGCCTTGTCCNGACGGCAAGCCTTGTCCCTGCCTCCTACCTCTTGCCACAACCGGCTGGCTGCCCTCAGTGTGGTTTGTCATAAGGTGCCCACAGAAGGCACAGTGCTGTCCTTCTGTGGCTCCCATTTCTCCTGAGAGCCCATCAGCCAAAATCTTAAGAAGGGGATGTTTCTGACCCTTTCTGAGCTGGGGCTTGGAGTTTCTGGGCCAGAGTAGGCAGCAGCTGGCCCAGGAAGTCATGGGGAAAAGCTGTTTGCCTAGCGCTGTAGACATCTGTGCAAATGCTCTGGGGTCAAAAGGAGCAGAAGGCCAGGGGTTTTAAAATCAGAATGCCTACCTGAAGGATGCCTGACCTGTGTCACTGGGCAATGTGGGTGTCCTCGCAGTGTTTCTCTGACAGTGTATCAGCATCCTGGGGCGAGGGATGTGATTAGAGTGTACTCATTGTTTTCCACGGAGGCATTCTCCACAGGTCAGTCTGGGTTTCTGCTCCCTCTGCGGGCTTCCTGCCATATAACTGTTTTTAGGAAAGAGGAGATAGATTCAGACATCAGAATATCCCAGGGTCCTTAAAGACTTGTCCATAGATGGGCTACATCATGGTCATCTGTGGAGATCTACTTTAAATGCAAGTTTCCAAGCCCTCCTCCCAAAGTTAATGACTTAGTAGAGCAGAGCCTGAAGCAACTGCATGCATTAAGAATTTTTCCTAAGTGATTTGAATGCTCAGACTGCCATGCAAGCTATAGTGTCTGAGTCACTTTACCAAGACCTTGATTTTTCTTTTGGTGAATGAATGCATTGATTTGAGATTCTCAGGTTTGTCTCCATGAGACTCAAATAAAATGCATGGAATGCACGTTTCCCCACAGTCCTAGCCTGCTTCTGCCCTCCTCAGAGGAGTTCCAGGTGTAGGGAGTCTTGTCACAGGGGCAAGGACCGACTCACACCCAGGGGTGATTGGGACCATTAACGTGCAGACGTTCTCACCTCTCTGTGCCTGGGACAGCTGGGAGAGGCTCTCATAGCTGCCTGGAATACAGCTATGCCACCTTGCCTGCTTTAGTCGGTTGTTTCCAAGATGAGCATAGAATATGTATGCCGGAAGTCCCCAGCAAGGGAGAAGGCAGAGGGGTCCGCTAAGCCTGGCTCTTGGGTGGCAACCCTGGCCCTTCGCCTTGTTGGCCGTCACCATGCTGAATGATAGCCACCCCCAAGGAGACATCAGGAAAAGAAATAGTTTCATTTTCTCCATCTTTTCCCCATTCCTTTCGTTCTAATGATGTGTCTCCTTTCTTCCCAACTCTGTGTTTCTAGGCCTTCACTTTCCCTCCATACCCACGCTGGTTAGTCTTCCCCAGGCACCACTGCCCTCAGCAGCACCCAGCTTCCTGCCTTTCAGCCCCACTAGCCCTCCCCTCCTTGGCTGCTGTGAGACCCCCATAGTCTCCTTGGCAGAGGAGCTGCAGGAGCTGCAGATGCTGCAGAAACAACTGGGAGAAAGTGAACAATCCCTGTGGCCTTCATGTGCTTGGGCCAGGCTGCCCCACCCCATGTGGCCCTGCATGGCTTTGGCTTGGCGGCGGAGTTTTGAAAAATGACCTAGGGTATGCACGTCGCCAGCAGGGGACTGGCGGGTGGCCCTGCTTGCTTTTTTTTGGCGGGGGTGAATACCTATACTGTTGTCTTTCTGGTGTGTGTGTGTGTCTCATCATTTCGTCAGGCCCTAGACCTGCTCCTGTCCCGCTGCTGCCAGTGTGGGGTACCAGCAAGTCTGCTGAAAGCCTGACACACCGGTGACATGTCTGCAGGCAGGACACGGGTGAGAGCTTTTGTGCCTTGCCTATATAGGTGAGACAAAGTGGCCATTTCCAGGGAGTCCTTTCCATGCCTACGATAGTCTCCTGCTGTGAAACACGCTCTTCATCAAGTTCGGCTCCTTAGGTTGATTGTGTGAAGTGTAGTAGCAGTAGAGGGATTCAGAAGAGGTGACAAAGCCCCCCTTCCTAGGGCACAAGGTTCATTTCTACCCCGGGACAGGTGACAGATTGGCGGCTCCAACCGGAAGCACAGGCTGTGATACCTGATTGTAAATTCTGTCCTCTGACTCCCAGAGATCATTGATCATATTGATCGTAACCGTTACAGGCTCTGTATGGTCATCTTTTTGGAAAGGCTTTGATATATGTCTGGGTTGGATGACTCATTGTCAAAATTGTTGGTATGGGGTCATTTATAGGTTAGGAAAAAAAAGAAAAATCCTCAAATGAGGAATTTGCTCTCTAGTAATGCTTTAAAAAAAAAAACAACCTAGAAATCATTTTGATGTTACCTTAAAACCACATTATGTGCCCTCAATAAATAAATAAATAAATAAATAAATAAATAAAATAAAATAAAGGCTCAAATGAGCCAGAGATTGATGGTAAGGGAAACCAGGCACAGTGTCCAGTGACCTAGGACCACAGCTGAGAATTCATATACCTGAAGCCCCAATTGTCATTTAGTCCAGCTTCTTTCTTTCTTTCTTTTTTTTAAATATGGAACGCTTCATGAATTTGCGTGTCATCCTTGTGCAGGGACCATGCTAATCTTCTCTGTATCGTTCCAATTATAGTATATGTGCTGCCGAAGTGAGCACAGTCCAGCTTATTTCTTATGTCAATTCTGAAAGTGACCACACTCTCTAGTCTACTCTGTCCCAGTTTGATTCCCAGAAACAATTAGATAACACCCTTTTTAGGAGAGTTTGTACAGCTCCCTTTTCTGCAGGCAGTAACATCTAGAAGACTGCCTCCTGCTTATCACAGCTTTACCCAGGTGTAGCAATCTACGCTAACCCAGCAACACAAACCTGGTCTTCTTGAGCCTCACACCACTTGTGTGATAGGTAGAGCCCAGGCAGGGAACTAAGGCTCAGGGAAGTAGAGCTACTTCTCTAAGGTTACTAGCAAGTGGGAGAGATGGGCTTAAATCCAGGTCTTCTGTTCACAGTCCTATGTTTCCATGATACCTTTTCTGTCTAGGATGGTTTTGTTACCATCCTACTCAGAGATAAGCTCAACAAATTCTGGAATCCCCTTGAAACAATCTTTTCTCTGTCTCTTTAGAGATCAGTAGATGATTCATCAGAACCTCTGATCTAGAATTTGACATTTTAGCAGTTCTGGAACCAACAGTTGATGGAAAACAATTTTGTCCCATATCAAAATGGCAAGAGAGATCTCTAGCTGACTTTTCTTTTCCTTTACCTTTCCATATTTGTCAGTTTGTTCAAATGGAGAAATAGGAGACATCTGTGCATGAAAAAGGGTCTGTTGATGGGATCAAGTCATACCTAGTCTGACCAATGGCTGGCCCATTGACCGTTTGGATGGTCCCAGCTTTGGTGAGCAAGATGACAGCCCTGTCTTTTCTGTCCTGAAGCACAGGCCTCTCTGAGGGATGGCAGCTTATCAGTGTTCCTTGTCTGCTTGGAAACAAGCTTCCTCGTGGACAGTGGTGCATGGCGGCTTCTTTGGGCACAGTGGGGCAAAGATCTCCTTGTGTTAGAGTCTGTCTGGCATCTTTGCATGGTTTAGGGCATGTGCTCAATGTTGTGTGGCCTGGGCAACCAGGAACATGAGAATGCTGATCGCTGTTACTGATAGACTTGGAACCTTCTACAGCCTTGGTTAAAATGTAAGCTGTTGACAACCCCTGATTTCCCCCTTTGCCTTGTGTTGGGCTGGGGAGGAAGGGGGTGTGAAAGAGGCAGGAGATCACATCTTTACAATACCAACTAAAATCTAGATGCTGAGGGTCATGGGTAGCTCAGTGACTCTCAGTGAGTTAGGCATCTGACTCTAAATCTCAGCTCAAGTCTTGATCTCAGGGTGATGCGTTCAAGCCCCACATTGGGCTCCACGCTGGACATGGAGCCTACTTTAAAAAAAAAAGATTCAGATGCTGACATTTTTCATCCCCCAGTGATCCTAAGGAACATCTATTATTTTGCAGATTGAGGAAGGAGAGACCCATGATGGGTACTTCTCAAACTTTGCTGCCATTAGAATCACCTGGGATGGTTTTAAAACATCCAGTGCCCAAGCTGTATCCCAAGTTAAGGCAAAATCTCTGGGAGGTCCAGGCATCAGTATGTGTTTGTTTACATTTTCCAAGGTGACTGTAGTGTGTAGATAAATTTGAGAACCAGTTACAAATGGAGATAAAAATTGACAAGTAGCCAATTGCATTATCCCCTCTGAGGAGTTTGGCTTAGTTGGAGGGAATGATGACCTCTTCCTCTTTGCTTAGGTCAAGTTACCTGCTTACTATGCTGCCCATGCTGATAATCCTTGAAGGAAAGCAGTCTTCTGAATAGGAATATCCTAAACTACAGACCTGCCCACCNAAGCAGTCTTCTGAATAGGAATATCCTAAACTACAGACCTGCCCACCTCTCTCTGTCTCTCCCACAGCCTGGACTTCTTTTCACATAGAAGCAGAGACGATTTGGCTCAGGGGAAAGCCCATGATTTCCTAAGATCTATGAGAGCATCCGCCTATGTTAAATGAAAGGTCTCACATCCCTCCATGGATGCTAGCATTGAGCACATCTACGAATAGGAATGTACTATATCCCCCAACTTTGGGACTGAGTTCTCCTTCCAGAACTTTTCTGGACTGTATCATGAGGAATTATAGTAGAAGCCAGGAGTGCAGCCTCTGGACTTTTCCTTTGGGTACACTGGTGACTTCCAGATACTTTGTCCATCCTCTGCCTCTTGGTGTCTCATGCCAGCAAACACATGAGGTGAAAGTTATGGCTTCTAGGTTATGGTCTTCATCTAACTGGTATTCCACAATGGACTGGGATTTCTGACATCACACATGTCCCCTTTAGTGTCCACTTTTAGCAATCCCACACTTCCTTGCTGGTCCTTCCCTTCCAATCCTCTCTTTCTCACTCTGGTTTCTTTTTGCCC
The DNA here is from genome assembly GCF_002288905.1 of Enhydra lutris kenyoni. Lineage (NCBI taxonomy): Eukaryota > Metazoa > Chordata > Mammalia > Carnivora > Mustelidae > Enhydra > Enhydra lutris. Next base: position 42,477 of record NW_019154261.1, read on the forward strand.
AGGTGTCAGCACCATCCATCCTGCTTCCCCAACTGCACTGCCAAGCAACCATTTAGAAGCCAGCTCTTCTCACTATCTCAACCCCGCCCAGCCCCACTCTCCACTGAGGGGCAGCCCAGAACTGGGCAAAACCCTGGAGCCTGGCTATCTGGGCAGCAGCAGCCAGTGGGATGTGAGGAGGCCTCAGAAAGGGAGTGTATCAGGCGACCTGTACTCAGGATCCTCTGTGTGTCAGCTTAACTCCAAACCCACAGGTAAAACCTAAAGCCAAACAGGTCAGTCTGCAAAATGAAATCTCATTTAGAGTCTTCTAGCTGGGCAGGGGCATTTTTCATTTCTCTAGTCCCTGGCTCACAGAGTGGGGGTAAAATTAAAGGGTCCCATCTCTGCTGGACCTCCTAAGTGCCCCACTTCAGCCTCCCTGCCCAGGGCCTCAGTGCTGTTCGGGGAACTAGGAAAGTCAGGGACACACCTTGTGCTCTCAAGTTCATGTCATTAACCACACAGGAGAAGTTTATATCCATGGACTTCTACTTTATGCCTCCTTTCTGAGGCTGGAGGAAGGGCTTGATGCCTCGTTAAAGAATATTTCATCAAGTAACCATAAGAATGATATCAGGCTAAAGTGAAGTCTTCCCTAACACACTCAGGAGAGAAAGTCACACCACACCTTTCCCAATACTTCAGTTATTTTTCTAAACCATGTGAAACTCCCTCACCCTCATCAGTTACACTGGTCACCGTACACTTACATTTAAAACTCCCTCATACTTTGGGGCACCTGGGTGGCTCAGCTGGTTAAGTATTTACCTTCAGCTCAGGTCATTATCTCAGGGTCTTGGGATCAAGCCCCACATCGAGGGCTCCCTGCTCAGTGGAAAGTCTGCTTCTCCCTCTCCTTATGCCCCTCCCCCCTGCACATGCTCTCTCTCTTTCTCTCAAATAAATAAATAGTCTTGAAACTCCCTCACAGTTAACTGTATGTAGGAGGAGGCCCCTGGTGCATGCTTCACATGGTCTGTCCTGGGTTTGACAGCCCGTTTCCTCTTTAAGCAAAGTCGCTGTGTTCCTGAGTGCCCATGTGAGAGAATGCAGTTGTTGGAAGGGTGGGATGTTTAGGGATCCTGCTGAGGAGCCACTGGCTGTACCCCACTTCCACCTGGGCACCCCTGGTGACCAGGATTCCTCATCTCGCACCTCTCCCCGGTCCTGATGGGATGGCTGCAGGGGTTGACCTTCTGGAGGAACATCTCAGAGAGATCCGAAACCTGTGTCAGTGCCTGGAGGAGTCCATCTGCATCAACTACCAGCCGCGGGAGCAGCTTGAACACCGGCTCAGCTGTGCAGCCCATAGGAGCAGTAGGAGAGGCCCAGAGCCACCCACACTGTCACAACCGGGGAGCCTCTGGAGGCTGGACTTCACACTTTCCAAAGCATGTGCTGGGCTTTCCTCTACTTGCTCCTTCCAAACAGTCTGGCAAGGCAGGGGGGACAGGTGCTCTTATCCTCACTTAGAGCTAAGAGAGAACTTTCCTCCTGGCAGAGCTAATGAGGTGTGTCTGCAGGGCATCTGACTTCCCAGCCTGTCCTTAATCTGCTCGTATATGTGCCTGCTGACCTCTCTGCCTTGTCATGGGATTGGCANCTCGTATATGTGCCTGCTGACCTCTCTGCCTTGTCATGGGATTGGCATGTGGTGGAGCCCACACTGCGGGCGCCCTCCCGCAGCCACTCACCAAGGCGGCCGTTCTCCCAACACTCTCCTCTCAGGGTGCAGTCCCTTGGAGGCCATTCCTTCTACATGCCCTTGTCCTGCCCCCAGCCCCGCAGTGGCTCCTGTGGGGACAAGAGCCTCTGGAACAGCTGCAGCTAGGGCATGTAGTAGAGCCCACACAGAAACCAGGCACTTGGGCCGCCAGGCTTGGGGTCTAGGCCTTGGGGACCCAGGCACTCCTGCTGGGTTGGGACAGTATTTCTGGAGGGACAGAATGGGTAGTTTCTGGAAAGCATCTGTTACCCTAATGTGTAACGTGTCTGCTTACACTTTCTGGGACAGGATCTACCTCCAATTTCTACAGCCCCAGCCTGGAACCCACACCTCAGCTCTACAACAAGAACAGAGTCCTTAAGGAAGAAAACCGGAGCCTTTAGGCCCAGCTGAGTCACGTTTCTAGAGGTGGGTGGTAAAAACCACACACTGCCCTCTTTCCTGGTCCCTTTCCTCCTGGCCACACCAATCACCTTTTGAAGCAAAGAGAAGAAGGTGGAGATAATAGCTAACCAGATCCACCAACCCAAAGTCCCATGTGGTTCTCAGTCTAGAAGGGGCTACTTCCTGAGAGGTCCAAACCGTGGGCCCTCACACTCCAAGGTGGTAGGGACAAAGATAGCTCTAGCAAACCCACCACCTCTGTGCAACCTGCAGATACTCAGATACTCAGTCATTAGTTATGAACTGGATACCAGTTAGGTGTCTGTTCTACCTGTCCAGACTTACTGCAGCCTCATGTGTCTCTCCCGGTACTGAGCTGCCATCCCCGTCTCTCACTTTTTCCCCTCACTCACCCAGTCCGGGCTCCTCTCTGCTCAGTAATCCTCAGGACTCTGTGCCTGGAAGAACCAGCCAGATGTCCTCCAGAGCATTCCCGACACTATTCAGTGGGCATCTAAGGGAGATGGGGCATCATTTACTATGTGACTTGGGGGATAGCTGACCTTAGTGTCAATTGACCTGATCAAATCTATATATGGTCAATAAAAATTATATTTATCTGCAAATATTTATTGAATATTCATGAAAGACTAATACTTTCCTAAAGGGTTAAGCCCAGAATGTTGTAGAACAGGAAGAGACAGCAAGTGATGGTTCTAAATCTCCCTCTTCAGAAGAGGAAGATGTGAGGGGAGAGGTCACTGATGGGGAAGTAACGAGACGTCACAGAGAAGAGAGAAGACACAACTGTTAAACCACCATTGCATGCCAGGACAGGCTAGCACAGACCTCAGTGGGGAGAAGTCACTAAGATGTGAACAAGCACGGTCAGCCAGGCCCAGGGACTTCCCCCTGGTAGAATGACAGCTCCTGCAGCCTGGTTCTCAGAGTCCCTGTCCTTAGTCTCTGGGAAATCATGCAGGTTATTGAGATTCCACAAGCCCAGAAAAGGACAGATGTGCCCATTTTCAAATTGACGAATATAATATATTCTAAAAACTGTAGACAAGAAGTCTTGATGTTGCTCTTTAGCAAAATTAAAGAACGGATTATCGGAGAGAGGGTATGTGAACTTAGAAAATAGTGAGCATTAGAAACCACAGCATTTGGGGCTCCTGGGTGGCTCAGTGGGTTAAGACCTCTGCCTTGGCCTCAGGTCATGATCCCAGGGTCCTGGGATCGAGCCTCACATCAGGCTCTTTACTCAGTGGGGAGCCTGCTTCCTCCTTTCTCTCTGCCTGCCTCTCTGCCTACTTGTGATCTCTGTCAAATAAATAAATAGAATTTTGGGGGAAAAAAAAAGAAACCACAGCTTTTGGGGCACCTGGGTGGCTCAGTTGGTTAAGCGCCTGCCTTTGACTCAGATCATGAACCCAGGATCCTGGGATGGAGCCCTCTGCTCAGCAGGGAGAGAAGTATGCATTTCCCTCTCCCTCTGTTTCCTCCCTGCTGCTCCTGCTCTATCTCTCTCTCTCAAATAAATAAATTTTCAAAAGGAGGGAGGAAGGAACAGAAGAAAGAATGAAGGAAAGAAGGAAGGAAGGAAAGGAGGAAAGAAAGAAACCGCAGCGTTTTCTCTAATAGCAGGGTAGACCTTATGAAAGCAGAAGATCAAGGGCATTGCAAAGATGGAGGCTGCACATTCCCAGGGCATGTGGATGTAGTGAGCTGACACCCTCTGCTTCTCTGAGCAGCTGTGGCATCAGCTTGCATTCCCGTTGCCTTAGTTCTGCATGACAGGATGGAGGAGCTTGGGCTCCTTGTCCTGCCAGCCTCTGCCCCCACAGTGTAAGTCGTCCTGTGTTCTGCTCCCCAGACCACTCCTAGGAGATGGAATGCCTGAGGATGGCCCTGCTGTCCTCACTATCCTGGTTTCAAGAGCTGGAGATGGAGCTGGAGCACCAAAAGAGGGAATGGCAGCAACTTCTGGAAGACTTGAAGGAGAAGCAACAGGAGATCTTGCATTTCCAGGAAGAACTCCTGTCCCTCCAAGAGAAAGACTCCAGGTAAGGGGGAGCCCAATAAAAAGGAAGGGGGCCCTGTTTTCAGATTTAATGGGATATTGGCAAGACAGGTATTGGAGCCTTTTGGGGGTGCTCAGTTTCCCCTCTGCTATTCCTGATTTATGAATAAATTCGAGCAGAAGGAAGGACTTCTCTGAGAATGCCTTTTCACCCCAAATTTGGGAGAGTAAAACCCTATTTTAGAAGGTTCAGCATATCAGGGGTGGCTGGGTGGCTCTGTTGGTTAAGTGTCTGGCTGTTGATTTTGGCTCAAGTCATGATCTCGGGGTCATGAGAATGAGCCCTGCCCTGGGTTTAGTGCTCAGCTTGGAGTCTGCTTGGGATTCTTTCCCTCCTCCTCTCCCTCCTCCTCTGCCCCTCCTACCACTTGCAGGCAAGTGATCTCTGTCTCTCTCAGATCAATTTTAAAAAAGGGGGGGGGAAGGTTCAGCATATCAGATCCTGGAGAAAAAAATGTTCTCATCCTTCCCATTAGTGTAAGGATATTGGTCTCACTGTAATGTCGGAAGCATCCCCACCAGCCATCATGCACATCCCCGACATAAACCCTATGACTGCCTGTCACCGGGAATAGAGCACCATGGGGGCAGGAAGAATACGGAGCTTGCATGTCTGCTCTCAACTAACGTAGCTAATGGCAAGACATCAAGCAAAGTTACTTCACCTCTCAGAGCCTCTGTTTCCACATCCATAAAGTAAAAGTAATGGTCTTCATGACCTCTGGGTTGACATCTAGGGCTAAAGCCCCATGATGCGAAGGCTGGCTGACAGCAGGTGGCCTAGAGGGGCCGAGGGGCGCCAGGTGCTCAGCGGGCCCTTGCCTCTCCCGTGCAGGCTGCAGCACAAGCTTGCCCTCCTGCAGCAGCAGTGTGAGGAGAAACAGCAGCTCTTCCAGTCCCTACACTCGGAGCTACAGATCTACGAGGAACTTTATGGCAATTCCAAGAAAGGGCTGAAAGGTATGTGTTCTCCCTCNCTTTATGGCAATTCCAAGAAAGGGCTGAAAGGTATGTGTTCTCCCTCCTCATCTCCCCCATAAGCTCCATGCCCTTGCTTAGGATTCTGAAGAGGTCCTTACCCTGGGAGTTGTAGAGCTCTGGAAAGCTACAAAGTTCTGCCTCAGCCAGGTCTGGGGCTCCCAGTAAGAACAAAGTGGTTCTCTCATGTGAAAGCCCAGAGGTTGGTGACATGTGCAAGATCCAGCCGAGACATCCTTAAAAGTAGTTAGATAAGAGTCCAACTCTGCCTGCCTAGGTGGCCAGAGAAAAGTTGAGCAAAGTCCAAGTTATATAGGGACTAAAAAAAAAAAATTCAAAGAACTTTCCTGATGGCACCATCATGTGAGAAGCTCTTGAATATTGTGAGTTATACATATTGCCCCCATGCAGCCAGTACGGCGGGTGCTCTGCTCCTACCCTGACGCATTCCGCAGGGAGAAAGTTAAAAGATGCACATTCACAGAAATACCTCTATTAGGATCTAAATTCCAAGCCTGGATTTAAATTTTAAACTGTTTTATTGAGGACTTTTTGCCACCTGCTAAAATACTGATCTAATGTTGGAGTATCTTCTTCTATTTCCCCATTGTTGTTCAAACGGGGGAGGGTATTGTAAACACCAAGTTAATAACTCCAACCAGGCTGGAACAGAGTACTGATGTCAATATGATGAAATTTAGAAAAGATTGGGGTGCCTGGGTGGCTCAGTGGGTGAAGCCTCTCCCTTTGGCTCAAGTCATGATCTCAGGGTCCTGGGATCGAACCCACATTAGGCTCTATGCTCAGTGGGGAGACTGTTTCCCCCTCTCTCTCTGCCTGCTTGTGACTCTGTCAAATAAATCAATAAAATCTTTTTAAAAATTAAAAATAAAAGAAACTTAGAAAAGATAAAAAAGAAAGAAAGAAAGAAAAAGAAACCCTGAGCTTGATTGAAAATATCAGTGGTAGAGGTACAGGATCAGGAGGTCTGGCTCTCTAGCCATTTGTGGACTTGAGAATGGGGAGTTACTTAGAAACCCACTGAAACAAGGAACTTGTAGGCAAAGGTTGCTACAAAAACCAATTCAACCTGAAACCACAGTAGGGTGAAAGACCATGTCAGAAATATTGTTAGATTGTGGGACACCATCTTGTAAAAGGGACTTTGGCAAACCAGGGGGCAAAGTGAAGACAGGAGCCACCATGCCAGGTGACCAGAAATCTTGAACTGTTAGAGAAACTAAACAATTTTCGGCCTGGACAAGATCACAAGGAGATGAGAACTGGTTTTAAATATTTGAAGAACTATCAGGTGAAAAAGAGCTGTTGTGTTTGGCATCTCTTTAGAGGTCTGAACAAGGGTCACCAAAGGATAAAGGGCAGTAGAATTTGGACTTGCATCATTCTTATGCCTTCCTGACCACTAGAGACTTTGAGTGATGGAATTGCTAGTTTGTGAAGGAATAAGCCTCCCATCCAAGCCCCTTTAAATAGAAAGGGATGACTTGTCAAGGATCCCATAGAAACAGCTCTTGCTTTGGATGGGATGTCTAAGCCTTTCAATTCTAATTTTTTTAATTATCTGTTTAAAAATTCCTTAAGCAATACAGAATTTTCAATATTCAGCCAAATTTGAATTTTCATAAAACCTGATTGGATTTCCTAACTTGCTGATGAGAAGGTGAACCAGAACTTGAGGAAGTATCAGGGGCACCGCAGGCTGAGAGAATAGCTTCTGTGCACTCCTGGGAGCATCGGGTCCAGGCTTCCCCATGGAGAGCTCTGTATCCGGGAGTGTGGGAAGTCAGTTCAGTTGAGATGGCTGCTGGTATACAGAGGAGCTATGAAGTACCATGAAAGTTTACATTCTACAGAGTGGGCCATGGAAAATGAGTACGTTTTTCCAAACAAAACAGATACTTGATGGGAACAGAACTCTCAGACTAGTGGGACACACTGGAGTCGGGAGACACTCCAATCAGGGAAACCCACTGAATGGGTGTGGTTATGGGGTATTTACATGAGTAGAGTCTGATCTAAGGTGCCGTTGGGAAGATAAAGAGGAATAAAGAGGATAGAAGAGGATAGAAGACAACATTTTTAGAAAGAAGCAAAACTTTGTGAGGATTTGGATATAGGGAAAGAAAGATAGGAAGGAGCTTCATGGAGCTTTGGGGTTGGTAGATACTAACCATAGACTGCAGGTGCCCCGTGAGGACTTCTCAGGGGGAGTTGCCTCCCGCCTGACCTCCAGCCTCTTTGTAAGATGCTATAGCAGTATTTGGATACTATGGTGCTTATAAAAACATAATGCAAATGAGTAAAAACAGAAAATATGGGATGTTTTCAGAAAATTTCTCATAGTAAACTCTTATCCCTTATAACTTGTAGTAACAACTTGGAGAAGCCTTTCTATACGAACTTCTTGGGAGCAGTTTTTCATTTGTAAATTCAGTATGATTTTTTTTCCTTTCAATTTTGTTTTTATATGACAGAGGAAAAAAAATCCCTTCATCCTGTCTACATCCTCTTTCGTGCCTTTCTCCCTTCTTGTAGTTGTTTTAGGAGTCATTTCAAAGCTCCTACCTCTGAAGCCCCATAGTTTCTTATCCTTAATTCTGTAATCCCATGAGAAACATGAATTCTTGTGGTAGCTCTTTCATATACTCATTTGGTCACAAAACCTGTCTGAACTGACCAAAGACTTTACTTAAACCCACTCAGTGATAATGTTCACCCGGCTTATCACAGAAATATGAATGTATTTGACTAAAGGCCTGTGGCCCAGAGGCAGCCTGGTGTATGGGCTACATGAGAGATGGTGTACAGATCCTATGGCCTTCCTAAACAACAAAACAAATTCTACTTCTTGAAATATATTTGGCTTCAAGCTTTCAGAGAAGATATGTGGTTTAGTAGAATATTTCTTAGCTGTCTTCATCCCTAGTACAAAGAAACAGACTGTGGTAGCAAATGGAGATTTAAAAAACAAAACAAAACAAAACAAAACAAAACAAAACAAAAACAACATGGCAAAGTAGAATAGTTCAGTGAGTTGTGACCCCTGGCCTCTAGCGGAGACTCCCGTTCCTCCATGCTTCCAAAGGCCTGGTGCCTCCTCTCCTCTCCCTGGTGACCTCCTCCTCCTCTCCATGGTAACTCTTGAGGACGGAGGGCATCAGCTTTCCTCCTCTTGCATCCCCTGTCTTTCTCTAGCCCAGTGCTGACCCCCCCTATCTCTTAAGACCCTGCTCTCTGGCCTATAGGACTAGGGTGACTGTGGAAGTCAAATAATAATAGGCTTTGACCCCACCTGCTCATGGAAGGCTCTCCAGATGCAGGTGGGTCACGTGAATCTCGGGGCAGTTCCGGTGTGCGGTATCTCGCTCAGTGAGTGCAGAGACCCACACAGGAAACAGGCAGCTCCATCCCAAATGGGTTGCCTGGGGCCCTGAGAGGACAGCGGGGTCCCGAGCAGAAAGGAATGCCCCAGAGGAGTGTTCTGACAAATGCTTGAAAAAGCTTGGTTCTGAGCCACCAGACCCCTTCTCTCTCTCTTCTTCAGCTCCCTCCTGGGATGCCTGTCTCCAGGTCCCTTTGAGCAGTGAGCTGAGCCACCTGGTGGCAGAGATCCGAGCTTTGCGAGGGCAGCTGGAGCAAAGCATCCAGGTGAACAGCTGTCTGCGATTGCAGCTGGAGCAGCAGTTGGATGGCGGGGGGAGCAAAGCCAGCCTCAGCCCCTCCTCCGCCCACCAGGAGGACCCTGGAAACAAGCAACTGCTCCTCCAAGGTAGGAAGGCAGGGGGACCAGGAAGCCCGTGGCCAGTGGGGCAGTGGCCAGGATGTCTGTGATGGAAGGGATCTTCCCTCTTCCACACTCCTTAGGGTCCAGGTGAAATCAGATTTATTTCAATCTCCAACCTTGGGCGAGAGGGTGGGATTGAGGGTCCCAGCTGGCTCGGGCTCCAGATTCTGAGTGTGCGGGTACAGGTTGCTTGCCTTGGGCACAGTGTTTGAAGTCCCCAGGTACTGAAGCCTTACTTTCCTCATCTTCAGGGTGAGGACAATAATCATATGTATCTTATGGACAATCATATGTATGTTATATGGTAATATGGTAATTAAGCCTTAAGTGCAATAATTTACAAGTGCCTGACATGGTAAGCATGGCTCAACAGTTAATAGCTTGTGAGTTAATATCTATTCCTTGTATTTGTGGAGTGCTTTAAAATTTACCACGAGTTTTCAAACAGTTTTCCAAACTGTTTCATCTGAGGTAAGGGAGGGTTTTTTTTTTTTTAAGATTTTATTTATTTATTTGACAGACAGAGATCACAAGTAGGCAGAGAGGCAGGCAGAGAGAGAGGAGGAAGCAGGCTCCCCACTGAGTGGAGAGCCCAATGCGGGGCTTGATCCCAGGACCCTGGGATCATGACCTGAGCCGAAGGCAGAGGCTTTAACCCACTGAGCCACACAGGCGCCCCGGTAAGGGAGGTTTTACTTTCATATTTCAATGTGGGAAAACTTCAGGATTGAGACATTAACCAGCTAAGACCCGACCGAGGATTTGAACTGGATGTTTTTATTTCCAGCTGCTGGCCTTTCTCCTCACGTCCTTCCTCCTCACCAGCCTCTGTCTCGGTATCGCTTGCCTTCCAGATTCCCATTCCCTGATTGGAGGGGAGCTCAGCTGAATGGAAACCATTCCTGTCCCACAGGCAATGCTGGTTGTGGAAAGCAGGGGGATGATAGCCCCCTTTATTCCCAGTGGCTATCATGCCCTCCCTCTCCCCTCCGCATCTGCCCTTCCAGATACTGTCTTGCCTGCTCTCTCCCTCTCTTCTCAATGTCCTTCATCCAACCCCCTTCGCCTAGCTTCACTCTGAATGTTAGTACTGTCCCCCCTCCATCTTGACACACTCATTTCAACTTATTCTTTTCTTTTTTTAATTAACCATCTTCTCTCACCACCAGGACTCTATTTTCAATTTTATTTCAGTAGGAGCCATTTCTGCTCAGGATTCTCTAAAGATGAGCTTTCAGACACGTTCCTGCCTGCTCTTCCTGGGGCATGTTAATCCTTAGCTTTTCCCCCTGGTCCTGCTAGATTTTCACTAATTAGGCACTGCCCTCACTTGTCAAATGAAGGTGACACTTCCAAGATCCTATGTTGTGGCCATTAGATGAGAAAGAGTCACATGGACTATGTATGTCCCATAGTAACTGCTTGGCCACAATAGGTGAATGCCTGGCTTCCCCTGGGGAGCTGTGATGGTTGTAGTGTTCAGTTATAACTCCCCACTCTGCCCTCCTGGCCTTTCCTCCGTTACTGCATCCCCACGACCCCAGCCAGGACTCAACCCCAGTGACTCCGACACTGTGCCCGGTCCTTACCCACCACAGTGGCCTGAGCTGGAGAGTTGGTTCTAGGCCACCTCCTGAGCAGGATTTCTTGCCTTCTCTGATATTTTCCAATTCTTCCACTGTAGGATTGCTGCCTGGTCTCCAGGAGGGCATCTCTAACCTGCCATGCCTTCTGTCTCTACCCTTCTCATCCTGCTACATTTTTCCCATCACTAACTCATCAGAATGGTGATTGGAATGCTAGCTTAATTGCCCACAAGTCCATTCACACTTTGATTCAGTATTTTTGACACATGTAGTACACATATCTGATGTGGAAATATTGGGGTTCAGAGCTCAAGAAAGAATTCTTGAGACCTTTTCAGTGCAAAAAGGTGTTTTTATGATAGCACGGGGACAGGACCGGTGGGCAAAAAGAGAGGCACCGGGTTTGGGAGGAGCCATTGATTATATACTTTAGAATTGGGGGAGGTACAGGCAAAAGGAAGTTTCTGAAAGGACTTTAATATGCTAAAGAAGACTCATGGGATCCTGGAGGCCTGGTTTTTGTGAAACTAAGACTGTTTTTCCCTCTAGTAGGTCATTAAGTTTAAGACAGTTGGGATTCCTGTAATGTCTTATTCTGCCTGCCTCAAATGTTTGTTAATGGACTGCAGGTTATAAGGAAATTTAACTTTATGTACATTTCCTTTTGCCTTTGTTCTCCACATCATAGGTTTAGTTACAAGGCAGTGTATTAAAAATTGCACACATAATTATATTCAAAACGCAGGCTAGAAAAATGCACCTAATAATCTTTCAAACCAGAAGTTGCTTCTCATGGAGCTCACTTCCATTAAATGGACATGTTCTTGTTCCAAACTAAGGGATTTGTTTGCTGTTGCTTACCATCACAGTTGGAGTATAATGAGGACAAAACACGCTGCCTTAGGTCTCTGCTGGTGATAACTAGGCTGTGCATGGGTTTGGTTAGTGGTGGTTCCAGGGTGCCCGAAATTGTTGTTGTTTTTACATCCTAGACTCCATTGCTTCTCCTCCAGTCCAAGATGTTGGCATGAATTCTCCAGCGCTCACATTCCCTAGCCTTTCTGCTGCTGCTCCTGGCTCAGAGACCACCATTTTCAAGAGGACAAATGGTAAATATGGCAACAGAAGGATTCAGGGATTGATGATGGAAAATTACCAATACAAGTAGCCTTTGGTTACTAAAGGGCACATTACCTGAATATAGAGATTTTTCTCCTCGGGTCCCAAAGTCTTTAGCCCTACTCATTGCAGCTTCTATGGCCCCCTGTTTTGCCATTATTCTTCCTCCTGTGGTTTTCCTATTGCTCTGTTGTGCTTCACTGCACAGTGATCTCTCCGTCCTTGAAAGTGCTCTCTGTGTCTGGCTTAATTTTTTTGTCTGGGTCTTCTTTTTAAAAATGGGTTTATTTTTTATTTATTTTATTTTATTATTTTATTTTTTCAGTGTTCCAAGATTCATTGTTTATGCACCACACCCAGTGCTCCATGCAGTATGTGCTCTCCTTAATATTCACCACCAGGCCCTCCCAAACCCTCACCCCCCTCCCTTCCAGAACCCTTAGTTTGTCTGTGTCTTCTTAACTGGAAATTTAAAATTTTTTATTAAAATAATATTTGTCCTGGATATTTCATTTGTCAATAAGGATAAAATTTTGCCTCCTGGCAATTTGATCATTATGAGATGATGTAAGAAAGATCATAAAAACATAGAACCCAGAAATCTATGGACTTCACACCTGGCTTGTACTTTTCCCAGAGTGCCTTTCCTATTCCTGGCCTCTTTCACTCCTTGATGTCTATTTTAGAATGAAGTGGACTGAGGATATGCTTATCACTGTGGATTCTATGTTGTTCTGGTCTTGTTTTTCAGAGCTGGATTTGGATGCTTCTCCAGTGATGAAGAATCCCAAGCTGGAGAGTGAAGCTACTGATGGCTCCTTTGCCAATAAGCATGGCCGCCATGTCATTGGCCACATTGATGACTACAGTGCCCTAAGACAGCAGATAGGGGAGGGCAAACTGCTGGTCAAAAAGATAGCAGATCTTGTGAGATCAGCCTGCACCTTCCCTGGCCGTGAAACTCAGGGCACAGAGGTAATCACACTGTAGGTCTTAAGTGCTCCTTTTCCTTGTGCCCTGTTTCCTTCTGATCTTAGCTCCTTCTTCCACTGCATATCTCCCATAGCTGAGTCTACATCTTCTGCTTACACCCAGCTGGGCCTTTCTTCTCCATCTCCTGTTTTCACTATACACTCTGCCCCGACTGACGTTTCCTCTCAGAGACACAGAAGAGCCAGAAGAGAATTGTGATCCTCATCTGTAGGGGATTTGCTGAGTATTGGCTTATGTGTCGTGCTCTACTGAGTACCCTCTGCTCACTTATTATCTGGTCCAGTCACCCTAGCAGGTGGTCATCTGTCGGCAGAGTAAAATCACTTAATCAGGTGGCTGGAAATTCAGGATTTGCATCTGCATGGGCCCCATGTTGTGGAAGGGGCGAAGCCTGGCAGCCATGGGATTTCTCTGGGCAGACTGAGCAGGGCAGGGAAGTGGGCAGCACACCTTCTCAGAGTGCTTCCCCTGTTCAGAGACCAGGTACCAGCTGCTGTGCTGTTTGAGGCACTGGAGGTACATGGATGTGCAGGGACAGCCCTGTCTGCAAGAGCCTCCACCCCAGAGAGAAGGCCACATATCCAAGTAAATAGGGACAACAGAGGATCTGGGCTCAGTGTCGGAAGCCATCCTCTGAGTTGGGAGGGTGCAAACACAGAAGGGGTCCTTGGGCCAGGCAAGGAAAGTCACAGGCTCCTAGAAGAACCACTGGTGAGATACACAGCTTCTCTGGGTGGTGGAGGATAGCATTCCAGGTAAAGGGAATGGCATCACAGTCCTTGGAGCTACAAAGGGTTCAGCCCAGTTGAAGCAGAGGTATGATTTAGAGATATGCATGGGGGTGCCAAAGCAAAAATCAGGGACCTTAGACCCAAGAGCACGGAGCAGGACTAGCAGCTTACAGAGAGTATGAGAGAAGTCAGAATCTAGTGATTCTTACAAGTTGGAGTTCACTGCTAAAGTGGAGATCCAGGGCTTCCAGGTTTAAAAATTGTTTCACAGGTTCAAGCAGGCCCATGTCTGTGCCTCACTCATGAGGGAAACCTGAGCCCTGTGCTGGGGTAGCCGGAGCAGGGGGAAGAGAATGATCTCTCAGTCTGGTGCCCAGGGCTATCTCCCCCTTCTCCCAGGTGCCTGGCAGCAAAGGCATCCATGAACTTGGGAGCAATGCCGAGGCCCTGCAGCACACGCTGGACGAGTCGGCCTCCCTCCTCACCATGTTCTGGCGAGCAGCCCTGCCCAGGTCCCCCAGCCCTGTCCTGTCTGACAGCACAGTGAGTGGCAGCCTCCTTCATCGCTTCTGCCCCAAATGCCATTCTGCCTCCTCAATTCCCAAGTCCTAAAGGTCAGGAGCTGGACAGTTGAGTTGGGACATGGGGCTTTAGGGGAGCGTCCCCGGGGGAAGACCTGTCATCCGTGGTGGCGGCTGGCAGGGCAGGTCCTACGACATCCCTTTTCCTCCCGCCCTGTTTGGGTTCTTTCACTTTCTGAACTTAGCTGAGCCAAAAAAATGTAGGGACCTGTGAAAATGTCGACATCCCCTTTCCCCACGCCATCCCCACAGAATGTCACCATGAGATGAGCAGCTTCCTGGAGCCACCCACTGCATCCCACACACAGCCTTCCTCCACATCTCTGGGCCAGGCCTGGAAGAGTCAGCCGCCCCACCACCAGGTGCTCTCAGATATGAGGCCTGGACTCTGGTCGGGGGGAGTATGGACAGCAAATTTTCTCCATCTCCCTCCTCCAGCCCCGCTTAGAAGCCCGAGGCCAGATTAAAGCACTAATACCTTATGGGCCCCAACTATGCTGGTTCTGAGGCAGAGGGTGTTCTGCCATCTTGAAGTTGTTCCAGAGATTTACAGAATTGCACACTATCTCCCCAGGCAAAACACGCCCAGCTAGCAAGTCTTATATGTGAGGCCCAGTTCTAGAACCAATGTCAGCACTGAATGTGTGCTCTTGGTCCACCGCTGGGAGTCCTGGCACTGCCCGGGTATCAGGGCCTCTACTGCCACAGGAGTGGAGGCCTGTGTCCATGTGCATGGGGGCTCCCGGGGTCTCAGCGTGCTGACCTAATGCCCTCAGTCTAAGCTGGCCTCAGCTGGAGCCTTCTAGTGTCTCTCCTGGAGGGACTCCAGTCCAGAAATCATTGAGAGGATTGTAGAATCCTGCTTTTGATTTTCAAAAGCCACAAAGCGTCGGGTGCTTGAGGCCTTCTGACCTGTGACAGAGAGCCTGTTTCCCTTCCCCAGGGACAGTCCTTGCAAAGGGAACTTCTGGAACTGAGAACCAGACTGTCCAAACAGGAGAGTGTCCTTCAGAGCACAGCGGAGCGTCTGAAGACTGCCAACCAGCAGAAAGAAAGCATGGAGCAGTTTATCTTCAATCAGTGTGGGTGCCCCTGAGCCAGGGGATGAGAGAGGAAAGTAGGGGTGGGAGGACTTCCAGGCTCCCCACTTGTGCTTCCGATGGACCCTGACCAGACAGACTGGGTGGGGTGGGGAGGAGGGCTGCGGACCAGTGTGATGTCCCCAAACCTCCTGTGCCATTAGTAATTGGGGATGCAGCGGGAGGGGTGCATGGGGCAGCAGGAGACCCTGATCTGAGCCGCCAGAAAGACACCCTTTGGAACACACTAGGCAAGTATGGCCCCAGATGGTCACTTCTACCTATTGGGCTGTTTTGTTGTTTTAGTGACCAGGACACATGATGTTTTGAAGAAGGCAAGGATTAATTTGGAGGTAAGGACACCACTGCACCTGCCAGAGCCACAGAACCCAGCCCAAATCCATCCCCACCTGTCTTCAGAGTGTGCATATGATCCCTGATCCACTCTGACCTTTCAGGAGATTTCAGTCCATTCCTAGGACTCAGGTCCTCACTAAATGTCCTTCTAGCTTCGCTCCCCATCTCCTCTCCCACCCCAGTCCCTTCCCTGCCATCTCATCTCCCTGTGACATCGTGACCCTCTTCTCTCCTCACTGCACTTCTTCCCTCCTCTAGGCCAAGTCAGGAGTCCGAGGAAAGCAAGTGAGTTGATTCCCAAGACCAGAGGACATGGGGAGTATGCCTCTAAATTAGCTTCTAGGAAAGGGGCTCTGGGGCCAGCTCTAGTGTTTCCTGTAACCCTTTTCACTTCATGAAAAAATAAACCCGAGATGCCATCAAATCAGTTGAATCTGTTGCACACTCTATTGGCAGAGAATAGCCATTCAATCTTGATCTTTCTTTTTCCAAAGGAAACCAACCATTGCGTCTTCTTGACCTAAAAGAGAATTTGATAATAAATAAAAATGAAACTTGAAGGGAAACATTTTGTGTATATGGCAGGTATTCTGCACATTTACTTGAAATACTAACCTGATCCCTAGCAAGTAAGCTGAAGTGTACCAAATGGCTTGTAAATCAGAAACTAAACCTTTAGGGGAACCTGGGTGGCTCAGGCAGTTGAGCATCTGACTTGATCTTGGCTCAGGTCTTGATCTCAGGGTTGTGGTTTCAAGCCTTGTGTTGGGCTCCACGCTAGCCATGGAGATTCCTTAAAAAAGAATAGGGAAAGAAACTAAACCCTTCACTGGATGTTAAAGTTCTGCCATAAGTAATTGGACCTTTTCCTGGGAATGTCCCTTATGTAGCCTGAGAGAATATTGATCCCATGGTGTGAAAATGGGTAGGGCCATGACTTCACCCTCCCCCTCAACCTTTTTTTTTTGTTTGTTTGTTTTTCTAATTCCCTTTTTTTCTTCTCTGATGATTCCTTTCTTTCCTGAGCCTCTTTAGAAGAACACATACAAGATGGCCTCTGTAAAGCCTTATTCCTGTCCCAGCAAAGGTAACCCAATAGCCCCACACACCCACTGGCTTCCCCATGTTTGGAAGTTTCCTCTGCACTTTCCAGAGACCAATGGAAAGGGCCTGAGGCCTGCGTTCCAATCCCAGGCTTGTCACTAACCGGCTCTGTGGCCTTGGCCCATCCATCTGTAAGAGGTGGCACTAGGGGCTGTTGGAGCTCCCTGCTGATGGGGACCCTCCCTCTCCTCATTAAGTACATGGGACATGAACTGAACAGGGGACTTCCCTGCACCACGTCCTCTCCTTCCTATAACAGGCTGTTTCTTCATGGGCATGTTTCATACTAAGTGCTTCGGTTCCCGGGAGGTCACAGAAGCCATCGTTTTGCTCCAAGTGAACTAGGGAGTGGACTGGCCTGTGAAGATCTGAGCACCTCATGTGCAGTGGCTCTGAGCAGGGCTGTCACCCGCCCAAGGTGGTGGGGAAACTTCCCTCTTACCTGGTGGCTTGAGGGGCTCCACAGATCCACACCCCCTCCCCTGGGCTCATCCTTCTGACAGGCTCTCGCTGAGCTCCAGGCTCAGCCCCCGCCCAGTGCTCACTGCAGCTCAGGGAGCCACCAGCAGAACCTGATCCTAGGTTCTCACCTTGTCATATTTCTGTCTCCAGGTGAAGTCTCTAAGGGTGCTGCCGTGCACCCTAGTCTTGTGACCCTTGCCTTCCAGGAGCCACTGAAGAAAAGGAGCCACCGGAGGTCCTTCAAACAGCAGGAAGACTGGGCCTGTCCCCCTTTGGTGCAGATCCCAATCTGCTGAGGAGACCTGGAGCCCAGTCCTCCACACCTGCCAGAGGGTCCCATCCTCTTCCCGGTGGAGGAGGATGAGGTCAGACAGCCTCTCCTGTGGCTGAGGAATACCACCCACCAGGGGCTGCTCATCCCAGCACTGGTCTGTAGAGGAGCTCCTGACAATGCTTCTGCACACCTCACTGGCCTGGGAACCGGACATAGCCAGTCCTTGCTCCAACGCCTGCCCTCAGACGGTCAGCTCAGGGCACACAGGACCCTGCTTCCTACAGATGGGACCTCTGATCCCCACACAGGAGCTCCTCAGCCCTTTCCAAAGCCCACGAGTGACAGCAGTGCCCTGAGGGCCAGTGGGGCTCAGCCAGCACAACTCCCAGATCCATGCTTCCCTGGGGCTGGCTTAGCCTGGCCACCGATCAGCTGGGCATCCATCTACACCAAGGCACCTGCGTGCTTCGAATGCTCCTGGTGAAAGCGGTGGCTTCCCATGTGCCATCTCCTGCTTAGCCTAGCACCTCCTAGTTCCCTTCTTTTATGATCTCCGAAGTGTGGCCACCTCACTCTGAATACGCCGTTCCCTTTCATCACCCTAACTCCTCTCTGGGGAACTTGGGCTCAGGGTCAGCCCAAGCCCATTGAAAGTCCTATAAGACAAACCAGTGATCATTTTTAAGTGGCACCTGAGAAGTCCCAGTTGTGGGAAAGCCTAGTCTGTGTCCTGACAGTGCTTTAGAAGGCATGTACGTGTGTATAAATGTACGATAGATATTTATATATGTTGCTATAGTAATTTCTCGAGGGCAACATAACTGGTGGACAGGGTCAGTTAGAGGAAATGAAACACAGTCCTTTTGGTGGCTATGAAAGTAAAATGTGTACAAAGAAATAAAAGTTTTTTCCTTACCTGCTCTGATTTTGGCACCAGTCTCTAGGCTGAGCGTGTAAGTGTAGGAAAGACACACTGTCACTAAGAAGGTCATAGACTACTATTGAAGTCTAAGTTTAAAAGGAGTTTTGCCTTCTCTGTCATTTGTAAGAATCCCCAATCTAAAAGTATTAGAGAGTGGTTCTTAGGTTTGGATAGCCTTAGAATCAGCAGTGGAGATCACAGGAGCCACTTCTTGGGCTCCAATCCCAAGTATTTCATTGGTGTGTGGCCTGAGAATCTGCATTTCTTACACAAATATCCCCAGGTTCTTCTTTTCTTTTTTCTTTTGGGTTTCAGAGTTTTTGTGGTTTTTTTTTTTTTAGCCTTTAAAAAAAAAATCTCTTTTCAGCGTTCCAAATTCATTGTTTATGCACCACACCCAGTGCTCCATGCAATGCGTGCCCTCCATAATACCCACCACCAGGCTAAACCCAGCCTCCCACCCCTTTCCCCTCCAAAACCCTCAGATTGTTTCTCAGAGTCCACAGTCTCTCATGGTTCATCTCCCCCTCCAATTTCTCCCAACTCCCGTCTCCTCTCCAGCTCCTCCATGCCCTCCATGTTATTTCTTATGCTCCACAAATAAGTGAAACCATATGATAATTGACTCTGCTTGACTTATTTCACTCAGCATAATTTCCTCCAGTCCTGTCCCAAGTCATCCTTCCTGATGGAGGCATAATACTCCATAGAGTATATGGACCACATCTTCCTTATCCATTCATCCGTTGAAGGGCATCTTGGTTCTTTCCACTTTGGTGACTGTGGCCATTGCTGCTATGAACATTGGGGTACAGATGGCCCTTCTTTTCACTACATCTGTATCTTACCCCAGGTGATTCTGATGCAGACCACAGTTTAAAACTGTTGTTCTCCAACATTGACCCAAAAGTATAGAGTTGTTTCACTTCGATTGATAACCTTTAACTGAAAAGTGTATATAAGTCCTTCCATAAATGTTGGCACAGAGATCTGCAAATATTCCTTGGGAAGAGTCCTTAGTTATGTTCTTTTGCTTTCCAAGAATTACTATAAAGCTATCACTCCACAGTTATTTCCTAGAGAGTCACAACCACAGACAACAACAAACAAACCCTCAAATAGTATCTCACAACCATCACCACCACTGCGACCAGTAACAGACCCAGGGAAAGTCTCCCACCTGAGGTAGGGATGTCCTCTATTTTATCAGTCAATGGAGTGACTCCACATCTGCTCTCCTGCTCTGTTGTTCAAGTATTTCCACGAAGGCCTTTGGCTATCAATACATAGGAACTCACTGGCCCAATCGGCTGAATGGATAAATGTCAATAAGCTATCAAGGCAAAGAAACCAAGCATGAGACCATGTCACCCTGTGCTTATTCCAGCATCCCAGTGATTTCTCCTCCATCCCTCTGCCGCCAGGGCTGCTGCACTCTGATGGGATAGTCAGTAATCAGTGAAGAACTCAGACACTGCTTCTACAAAATTCTTTTTAAGTACATAACATTTAGGAAAGCAACAGCATATGATGTCATATTAACCTCACTCTGCTCAGGATCCAGTCACAGATCAGTTGCTTTTCACCCTTTGTGAAAGGCTGAAAAGTAGCTTTGTGCCTTAAGAGAACTCGTTGCAACAAAAATGTAGCTTTGATGGGAACATGGTCCAATATTCACCTCTTTGTAAGTTATGTCCTAACCCTCCCTGTGAGAGTAACAGAGTCCACTCTTGAAATATCTTTCTGTGTGGCTGCCAATGGCTTCCACTTGGCATAATTCCCATAAGAACCTGGCTGAGCCCATGCAGGGAATGGACTGTGAATCCCACAGAAAAGAATGGAAAGAAAACAGGTGGCAGGTGATGAGGAGAGCAAAGGCCAGTGAAATGTAAATAAAAGTAAATTTCCTTACAGTCTCTTATAACACCTAAAAATCCCTTTGGAAACGTCTTTATCTCCACCCTCCACCCCCAACGAACAGTATATGATAAACCACTCCTCACAATCCCAGGGCACCTCTTCCTGTCCAAGGGTCCTGTCCCTGAACTTTAATAAAAACACCTTTTTTGAAAGAAGTTGCTGTGGCTGATATCGAAGAGGTTACTGCCTATGTTCTCCTCTAGGATTCTGATGGATTCCTGTCTCACGTTGAGGTCTTTTATCCATTTTGAATTTATCTTTGTGTACGGTGTAAGAGAATGGTCGAGTTTCATTCTTCTGCATATAGCTGTCCAGTTTTCCCAGCACCATTTATTGAAGAGACTGTCTTTTTCCCACTGTATATTTTTCCTGTTTTGTCAAAGATTAATTGACCATAGAGTTGAGGGTCCATATCTGGGCTCTCTACTCTGTTCCACTGGTCTATGTGTCTGTTTTTATGCCAGTACCATGCTGTCTTGGTGATCACAGCTTTGTGGTAAAGCTTGAAATTAGGTAATGTGATGCCCCCAGTTTTATTTTTGTTTTTCAACATTTCCTTAGCGATTCGGGGTCTCTTCTGATTCCATACAAATTTTAGGATTATTTGCTCCAGCTCTTTGAAAAATACCGGTGGAATTTTGATCAGAATGGCATTAAAAGTACAGATTGCTCTAAACACTATAGACATTTTAACAATGTTTATTCTTCCGTTCCAAGAGCATCTTGGATCTTTTGTGTCTTCTTCAATTTCTTTCATGAGTGTTCTGTAGTTCCTCGAGTACAGTTCCTTTACCTCTTTGGTTAGGTTTATTCCCAGGTATCTTATGGTTCTTGGTGCTATAGTAAATGGAATCTATTCTCTAATTTCCCTTTCTGTATTTTCATTGTTAGTGTATAAGAAAGCCACTGATTTCCGTACATTGAGTTTGTATCCTGCCACGTTGCTGAATTGTTGTATGAGTTCTAGTAGTTTGGGGGTGGAGTCTTTTGGGTTTTCCATATAAAGAATCATGTCATCTGCGAAGAGAGAGAGTTTGACTTCTTCATTGCCAATTTGGATACCTTTTATTTCTCTTTGTTGTCTGATTGCTGTTGCTAGGACTTCTAATACTATGTTGAACAAGAGTGGTGAGAGTGGACATCCTTGTCGTGTTCCTGATCTCAGCGGGAAGGCTGCAAGCTTTTTCCCATTGAGGATGATATTTGCTGTGGGTCTTTCATAGATAGATTTGATGAAGTTCAGGAATGTTCCCTCTATCCCTACACTTTGAAGTGTTTTAATCAGGAACGGATACTGGATTTTGTCAAATGCTTTTTCTGCATCAATTCAGAGGACCATGTGGTTCTTCTCTCTTCTCTTATTAATTTGTTCTATCACATTGATTGATTTGCGAATGTTGAACCATCCTTGTAGCCCAGGGATGAATCCCACCTGGTCATGGTAGATAATCTTTTTAATATGCTGTTGGATCCTGTTTGCTAGGATCTTGTTGAGAATCTTAGCATCCATATTCATCAGTGATATTGGTCTGAAATTCTCCTTTTTCGTAGGGTCTTTGCCTGGTTTGGGGATCAGGGTAATGCTGGCTTCATAGAAAGAGTCTGGAAGTTTTCCTTCTGCTTCAATTTTTTGAAACAGCTTCAGGAGTTAGGTGTTATTCCTCTTCGATATCAGCCACAGCAACTTCTTTCAAGATATGTCTCCAAAGGCAAAGGAAACAAAAGTGAAGATGAACTTTTGGGACTTCATCAAGATCAAAAGCTTCTGCACAGCAAAGGAAACAGTCAACAAAACAAAGAGGCAACCCACGGAATGGGAGAAAATATTTGCAAATGACAGTACAGACAAAAGGTTGAAATCCAGGATCTATAAAGAACTCCTGAAACTCAACACACACAAAACAGACAATCATATAAAAAAATGGGCAGAAGATATGAACAGACACTTCTCCAATGAAGACATACAAATGGCTATCAGACACATGAAAAAATGTTCATCATCACTAGCCATTAGGGAGATTCAAATTAAAACCCCATTGAGATACCACCTCACACCAGTTAGAATGGCCAAAATTAGCAAGACAGGAAACAACGTGTGTTGGAGAGGATGTGGAGAAAGGGGAACCCTCTTACACTGTTGGTGGGAATGCAAGCTGGTGCAGCCACTTTGGAGAACAGTGTGGAGATTCCTCAAGAAATTAAAAATAGAGCTTCCCTAGGACCCTGCCATTGCACTACTGGGTATTTACCCCAAAGATACAGATGTAGTGAAAAGAAGGGCCATCTGTACCCCAATGTTTATAGCAGCAATGGCCACGGTCGCCAAACTGTGGAAAGAACCAAGATGCCCTTCAACGGACGAATGGATAAGGAAGATGTGGTCCATATACACTATGGAATATTATGCCTCCTTCAGAAAGGATGAATACCCAACTTTTATAGCAACATGGACGGGACTGGAAGAGATGATGCTGAGTGAAATAAGTCAAGCAGAGAGAGTCAATTATCACATGGTTTCACTTATTTGTGGAGCATAGCAAATAGCGTGGAGGACAAGGGGACATGGAGAGGAGAAGGGAGTTGAGGGAAATTGGAAGGGGAGGTGAACCATGAGAGACTATGGACTCTGAAAAACAATCTGAGAATTTTGAAGGGGCGAGGGGGTGGGAGGTTGGGGGAACCAGGTGGTGGGTATTAGAAAGGGCACGGATTGTATGGAGCACTGGGTGTGGTGCAAAAACAATGAATACTGTTATGCTGAAAACAAACAAACAAACCAACAAACAAAAACACCTTTTTTGCCCTGAAGATGCCTCAAGAATTCTTTCCTGACCATTTGCTCCTGGCCCACATCACATCAGCAGGTACCTAAAAGTAAAACATAAACCCGAATAAAACTAGCTCTTGACCTTGGACCTAAGACAGAAAACCTGCAGAGTTTGTAGAATTTATCGCATTCCCCAGAACTCATTACCACTGAGGTGAATGAGCTAGATGCTTCTTACTGTGTTACCGAGTCACCATAAATGGAGCGCATTACAAGAACACATATTTTTTTTTATCTTACAGTTCTGAGGGTGCAGAGTCCCAACAAGGGTCTCACTGGACTAAGATGGAAGTGTCCACAGGGCACCTTCCCTTCTGGAGGCTCTAGGAGAGGGTGGAAATTAGTCAAGGGAAACCACATTAAAATGCAGTCCCGAGGTTTTAGCAAAAGAGCTCCTCTGCTCTCCTTACCTCCTATGGCGTTGCGGCCCCAAGAGAGGGACTGATCTGACCTTACCGGGACTTGACATTTGCACAGGCATAGGCCTCTAGTAACCTGGCCAGAGGAAGAAACGCTAGCTTTTCCTCCCAAGGAGACACCAACACTCTTCCGACTCACAGTCCACCCCGATGGACTTTTAGAACAATCTTCCCAACTGACCCCTTTCCTCCAAAAAGAAGAGTGTCCCTCCCATTTGTTCTCTGGACTCGCCTATGGATTTGCCAACGCTGCTTTATCCCAGATCTCCTTGCCCTTTTATTCCTGACAAATCCCATTTTTGCTGGTAAAATATCTGGCAGTTTCTATTTTTTTAGGTGAACCAGACAGTGTGTCTCTTCGCCTGTTCCAGCTTTTAGAGGCCCCTCCTCCATGCTCAGCCCCAGCCCCAGCAGGCAGAGTCCCCTCACACAGCATACTACTGACCTCCTTCTCTGCCTATTCCAGTTTTAAGACCCCCTTGTCTTTCCAGAGATTGCCTGGAGAATCCAGGATCATCTCCCCATCTCAAGGTCCTTAACATAAGCACCTCTGCAGGGTCCCTTTTGCTGCTGATGGAACACGTGCACAGGTTCCTGGTGATGGTTTTTTGGAATACAGGTGAGGTTTGGTGGAGTGAGGTTGGGAGCCAACGATGAAGAAAGAATCCTTGCAACGTCTCTGGTGCAAAATGTTGGTTTTACTAAAGCATGGGGACAGGACACTTGGGCAGAAAGAGCTGCTGCCCTGGGGTTGGGAGCCAAAGCTCATTATACACTTGGGCATTAGGGGTTGGGAGAAGGGGAGGTTTTCAAAAAAATATGCTAAAGAAGACCTTCAAGATCCTGGAGGCCTTTGCCATTGTCAAGTTAAGGTTGTTTTTCCCTATAGTTCGGCATTACCAATAAGACAGCTGGCAGCTTCCTGGAACTGTCCCAGAGATCTTACTCAGGAGTGGGAGGTCAGGGGCTCAGGGAGTCAGCCTGTGCTTTGTCCTTTAGCTAGCCTTCTGCTTCCTCTTCACTGGCATTAGCATGGACATCTCCTAGGGACGGGGCATTATTCTATCCCCCACCACACTATGAACTAGGTGACAACTAAAGTTGGACACCCTCCGCCCCCTAATCTTTTCGAATTTCAACAATCTGATAAAAGAAAAGCAGTCCCTCAAGGCGCAATCAAGACAAAGGCGAATCAGGACCCTAGGACACTCCACCCAGGGCCATACAATTGCCCAAGTACTGGTCTCTTGGGAGTATTTGTTTTGCTTTGTTTCCCAGACCTGGCTTTTTTCCACTGACTTTGATGCAGAAATCTCATCCAAGGGGAAGAACACAGTGGTGGAGGGAGGAGGGAAGGTGGTGGCAGAGCGGCACCTGGAACCCTGCTAACCCCCTGCTGTGAACTCTGAGCCCAGTCTAAGGGAGAAGGGATGGTTTCCTTTGGCCCTGTCCTCAACAGTGGGATCCTTGGTCGTTCTCTCCAGGGCGGCCATGAGGGAACTCTGCGTCCCTGCCCTAGGAGCCCGCCCGGTGAAGAAGCTGTCCCACGCGGTGTTCTCAGGGCCTGGGATGTTGCCAGCAGGTGTCAGCCAGAGGGCCAGACCAGAGGTTGCTGCCTTTTGGTTCCCTGCTCCATCCCCCAGGGTGTCCAGGCCTGGGGGGGTGCATGGGGGACTGGCTAGGAGGCTGAGCTCCACAGGTGTAGCCAATGCCCTCTGTCTCCTCAAAGCAGATTTTAAGGAGAGGGAGAGAGGGAGAGATGGATCTGCGCTTCTCTGTCTGCTGGAAAGTCCTCCCTCATGTTCCTCTCAGGCTGGGACAGCCTTCCCTGTGCTGAGTGTGCCTGCCTGTGTGTGGTGGCGGGGAGACCCCCTCACATCATGGATGGGGCATGTCTTATGTAAATCAGTTACCATTAGGCTGAGGTTCTGGGCCAGAGAATTCCTGGGGCAGAGGATGTAGCAGTGCTGTAGCTTCCATTGTATTAGGAAGACTCCTGTGGAGGGTGAAGATGCTTGGGGCAGGAATGGCTGCTGAGGGTTTTGGGGTGTTGGTTGGCAAGTGAGCATGTGTGCAGGGTGGACGGCAGGTGAGGCTCATGTGGGGCAGAGGTGGAGGCGGAGAGGGTCATACTTACCCGGCAGGGGAGATACCATGATCAAGCAGGTCGTTTTCTCAGGATGAGGCTTGTCCATTGCACTGCGGATGTGCTGACCCCTGCGATTTCCCCAAATGTGGGAAACTCAACTCCATAATTTATGGTAGTGGGGGATGGCGCTTGCCCTTTCCCAGGGTAATAGGTGTTCAATAACAGAATGCTCTTATTTTTAATTTTTTCTTACAGCTTTATCTTTTAAGAGAACGTTTGCTGGTGTTGCTGTTTCAGCAGTACCACTTACTCAGTGAATGCGTGATTTATAACCCACTTAACTACCTTGCTGGTTGATGGTCTTTTTCACCGGAGACACATGGGAGTCCTCTATGCACCTCAGTTTTCAGGAAAAGATTGGGCCTCTTGTTTTTCTTGAGGTCTCTCCTGGAGCAGCGTGCCTGGTGTTCTCCAATATTTTGTGTGATTCTGCTTACGTTTTGGTTTCTTGCAGTCCCAGGATCTAGGCGAAGAAGGTGCTTTCTTTCACTCCCTAGGGAACACAAGCCAGAGTCTGTCTGCCTCCGCTGCCCTCTGGCTCCCTTTTCCCACCAGCACCCTACAAAGCCTGACGCAGTCCCCAGACTCCCTATCCTTAATCGGGCCACTTCTTACCCTTGGCAGCCTTCCTCCAGAGGGCCCTTCAGAGAATATAGACTTTGGAACTTGACATGCTTTTGTTTATTTATTTAAGTTTATTAAAGCAATCTCTGTACCCAGTGGAGGTGGGGGGATCCCGAGCTCAGGACACCTAGATCCAGACTCTGGTGTTCTCTGGACTGAGGCAGCCCAACGACCCTTGATAGGCTTCTAAAGAGGCACGTCTGCCTACTTGCAAAGGACCCGTTCAGTTGGCACCATAGACCTTTCCCAGACAGTGGGTTAGCTCTTGGGCAAGGGACGGTGGGCCTTCTCCTTGCTCTCAGGCTCAAGCAAAAACTGTCCTCAGAGCTGTGTTGCTTTGTAAATCCAAGCTTGAAGGGGTTTCTGGCTTCGTGCTTTCACTGGAGCTGGGGCTTTTTCCCGTGGAAAAGCCTCTACTCAGAATCTACATTGACGCTTTCCAACTTTGATTTTTACTTGGGGGGGCACACCAATAGGGACTCACAGGAAGTGGTTTACTCTTCTGGACCATTTAATAAATCATTAAAGATACATCGGAAATGTTTCCAAGTAATTTAAATGCATCACTAAACAAAGCTTAATATTACAGAAAACAAAAAATATGCAGCAACCAACATGATAGTATTCACGGTGTGTGGCATCCCATCCAACGGTTTGAGGTCTGCAGACAAGCAGGGGTAATGAGCCCTCATGAGGAGACGGGTCAGTCATCTGAAAATGACCTAGAGCTGACACCAAGGTGAGAATCACCAGAGGACAAGAAAGCGTTTGTTATAACTGCATCCCATCAGTTCAAAACACTCAGCAGATACATGGAAAATGTAAAACAAAACAAACCCCCAATCTCACATTAAGAGATGAAAACCACAATGTCTGGGGTGCCTGGGTGGCTCAATGGGTTAAAGCCTCTGCCTTCGGCTCAGGTCAGGATCCCAGCGTCCAGCATCCTGGGATCAAGCCCCACATCGGGCTTTCTGCTCAGCAGAGAGCCTGCTTTCTCCCCCTGCCTCTCTTCCTACTTGTGATTTCTGTCTGTCAAATAAATAAATAAAATATTAAAAAAAAAAAGAAAGAAACCACAATGTCTAAGAGGAAATGTATTCCAAAGTGCTATAGAGAAGGCAGAAGAAAAAAGTTTGATAGGAATCCCACAGAATTTGCGGATCATGGTGTTGCCTTCTTAGCCACGTGGTGTTGCCTTCTTAGCCACTTCAGTCCTTCCAGTCGGTGAACATGGGATGTCTTTCCACTTGGTTAGGTTTTCTTTAATCTCATGCAGCAATTGTTTGTAGTTTTCAGTGTACAGGTTTTGTGCCTCCTTGAATCAATTATTCCTAGATACTATTCTGGTGGGTGCGTTTATAAATGGAATTGTTTTCTTAATTTCCTTTTCCGATTGTTCATTGCTAGGGTTTAGAAACACTTGATTTTGTCCATCTTATATCCTGCAACTCTGCCAATTTAAGTTATAGACTCTAGTAGGTGGGGTGTTTGTGGGTGTACTTAGTGTAACAGCCTTACAGATAACAAAAACAGTTGATTAACACATATTTTATGTTGTTTGTATTACATACCTTATTCTTTCAATTCAGTGAGTTAGTGTAAACAAAATGTCATTGAGAAAATCATAAGGAAGAGAAAATACGTTGACAGTACCATACTATATTCGTAAGAAAAGAAATCACCCCTTAAGTGGACCTACATTATTCAGTACAATTCAAACCCTTGTTGTTCCCCAGTCAACTGTAGTTTTATTGTTTCTTTTTCAAATGTTTCCCCTCACCTTCAGGTTATTTTAAAACTTGATTTATAGTTGATACACCATGTGACATCAGTTTCACATGACAAGATAGTGATTGGACAACTCTATATAAATTATGTTATATTCACTACAAATGTAAGCTACCTTCTGTCACCACGCAGAGCTGTTACTCTATCATGAAGTATGTAATCTGAAATCTATCCTCTTAATATATTTTTTTAAATCTTCACTGTGGATGACCTTCTGACAGAGTGTAGAATTCTATCCCTGCCTCTCCCCCCACCACTACCATGGGCCTCCTTTGGACTCTGCCAGAAAGAAGCAGCGACACACAGGAGGTTGCCCACTTTAGGTCACTGCAGCACCTGATCTTGGACGAGGATGCTCAGCCCAGGCCAGGGAAATACAGATTAGCAGGAACCCTTCTTCACAATCCCAACTCCAATTTGAAGGACCAGGGTGCCCCTTCTAAGTCCCTGCAGTGATGGCTCAGCACCCAGAAGCTGGCCATATATAGATGGCCAGAAATGGGCAGATTCCCCTAAACCAGCCCAAACTGTTCCATTTAAACTTAGAAGAATTTTAATAGCGGCATGGGCTCTTTTCCCTATTCTGATGGGGAAAGGGGAGCCTCAGTGCCAGTGCAGGAAGAGCATCAATTATGTCATTATGTCTTTGGCTGTTAACCTAATGGTTGATGGGTAGAGCCCAAACAGCAGGCCAAACCTACTTCAGATCTATCCAGGGGCACCTGGGAGACTCAGTAGGTTAAACATCTGCCTTCAGCTCAGGTCATGATCCCAGAGTCTTGGGATGGAGCCCCCATCAGTCTCCCCAAACCTGCTTCTCCCTCTCCTTCTGCAGCATCCCCTGCTTGTTCTCTCTCTTTCTCTCTCTCTGTCAAATAAATAAATATAGAAATAAATGTATAAATAAATCTTTAAAAAAAAAACCAACCTTTCCAGATCTTGCCAGTTGCTTTCATGTGTTCTCTCTCCCTTCCTCCCCCAATCTCCCGGGAGCCTGTTTCCCCACCTCTTTGCCTTCTCCCCCCCCCCCCCGCCCCCATCTACTTGTGCCACCTGGAAGTCTTCCCCCTTAAGTCATCTGCCCCCTTGTGGAACCCAGGGGAACTGCAGGGGCCAGAGGCTGAAGACACAGGCCCTGAATCCCTGACTCTGGTTGTGACCTCAGACACCAGGCTCTAAATCACCAAGGGCTGGACCCAGGATGTGGCAACTCACCAGCCAGTTTTTGCCTGCGGACCCCAGGACACACTGAGGTGGGACTGTCACCTTCTTTTTTTTTTTTTTAAGGTGAAATTTACATATAAGAATTTCACCCATTGTAAGGGTGTCCCTACAATGACAGCATTGATCAGCTAGGACCCTAGTTTGTTTTAGAGATTTCCTTATCCTCCCCACACCTCCTCCAGCCCCTCTGCGGACAATTTTCACTCTCTCCTCCAGCCCCAAGCAACGCTGATCTGCTTTCTGTCTCTATACATGGCTCCTTTCTGGACATTGTACATAAATTGAATGAGACAGTATATAGTCCTTGGTGACTGGCTTCTTTCACTTAGCATGCCTTTCAGGGTCCTCCATGCTGTAGCTTCAACCAGACTTCTCTCTTGTTGTTGCTGAGTAGAATTCCATGGTCCAGATGGGCCACCTTTTTTTCATTCACCAGTCAGTGGCCCTTTGTGTTGCTGTCAGGTTTTTCCTGTTGTGAGTCATGCTGCCCCAAAGGTTTCTGAACCAGGCTTGAGTGAATAAATGTTCTTATTTCTGTCAGAAAGATGTCTGACTGTGGAATTGCTGGTTCTATGGGAAGCTTGTGTTGAACTCTTAAGAACTCTCAAAGTGGCTTCCAATGTGGCTCTTTCATTTTCGTTCCCCCTAGCAATCTAGGAGGGTCCACTTTCTCCATGTTCTCAGCTACACTTGGTATTGTCTTTTGATCAATTTCGATTGCACTTGTTGGTGTAAAATGGTCCCTGGTTTTACATGCGCTGCCCTGTGGACTAGTAACATTGATGACCTTTGTCTGTGCTTATGAACCATGCATGTATCTTCTTCAGTAACATGTGTATCCGAGTCTTATACTGGCTTTTTATTAGCAGTGTGTTCCTTCTGCCCATTCAGTGAGTTCAAAGTACTCTTATGTCTTGTGAATGGGTAATCTCATTTGGGTATTTAATCCGCAAATATTGTCTCCTTATCAGTGGCTTCTCTGTTCTTTTTCTCAGTGGTGATGTTTGATGCAAAAAAACATGGTCATCTTATGTTTTTCTCTTACGTTTTTCAAATGTTTTTTTTTTTCTTGCTGTAGCAAGAGAACTCTTTACTTAATACAAAATCCCAAGTATTTTCTCCTGCGTATCTTCTTGAGTGGTCATTTTGGCTCTTCCACTTAGGTCTGTGACCATTCTGAGTTCATGGCTGTGAAGGGTGATTTTCAGCAAGAACCGTGTGGGAGCTTTGTCCTGAGAGGGACAGGAAAACCTGGAGGTAACTTGTGTTTCTGAGTTAGTCTCCCTCAGGCCAGAAAAGGGGATTTCACCCTCCTGTACCTATCAGTGAAGGGCTGAGTGCCTTTGGGGAGGGAGTTCAATGGGGCTGGTAGTCCTATACGGCACTTACTCCTCATTCTCTGGGACTGGGTACAAAGTAGCTCCAGGAGGGGTGCCTGGGTGGCTCAGTGGGTTGGGCCTCTGCCTTCGGCTCAGTTGATGATCCCAGGGTCTTGGGATGGAGCCCCGTGTCGGGCTCTCTGCTCAGCAGGAAGCCTGCTTTCTCCCCTCTCTCTCTGCCTGCCTCTCTGCCTACTGTGATCTCTCTCTGTCTGTCAAATAAATAAAAAAAAATCTTTAAAAAAATCTTTAAAAAAAAAAGAAAAAAGTAGCTCCAGGAGCCCTGGGCAGTTCTAGTCAGAGGTGTCTTTAGGAGCACAAGCACGCTGAGAGCCAGAGAGGTTTACACAGAAAGGATAAAAGAGATCCCATGGGATGTAGTATGGTTTCCTACAGGGTCTTCCATCAGTGGGTGGGAAACAGGACTCCCACACAGCAGGAACTCAGGAAACATGTCCAGAGGGAGGAGAGCAGATCGAAGGCAATTCCCAGAGTTTGATTTATTTTTGAGAACATGGAAATCATGATATGTGCCTAGATATCAAAAGTGCCTGAAGGGACACATGGCTAGCTCAGTTGGTAGAGTGTGCAACTTTTCATCTAAGGGGCCCCATGTTGGTGACAGAGACCAGCTAAAAAACAAAAACAAACAAACAAACAAAAAGCAATAAAGAAAAAAAAAAACAGGTGCATGAGTCAGGAATCTGGAATTACTCCCCTTAAGGAAAGGATAGGCAAGGGTGATGGGTGGCTCAGTTGGTTAAGCGGCTGCCTTCAGCTCAGGTTATGATTGCAGGGTCCTGGGATCAAGCCCCACACTGGGACCCTGCTTGGCAGAGAGCCTGCTTCTCTCTCTCTCCCTCTGCCTGCCACTCTGCTCACTTGTGCTCTCTCTCTATCTCTCTGCCAAATAAGTAAATAAAATCTTTTAAAAAATAAAAGAAAGAAAGTATGGGGCAGCTTGGCCCTTGCAGATCAAGAGCCATTCTGAGCTATACATTTCCCAAGAGAAACCAGAGACCCTACTTTTTTAGTATTTGCTGGGTTTCCCATGTGTGGTCAGATGTCCACTGGCCAACTAAAGTTCACACACTAAGAACAGAAGAAGACCAAGAAACAGAATGTTCCCTGAATGTACCACATTATTGTCTCCCCTCACTGCAGTCTCACTGGAAATGGGTATGGGCAATCAAAATCCCTGGTATTCAACACAGGTGAGGAAAAAAATGGAAAGTTTGGGTTAACAGATTAAATTACTGTGTCCTCAGATTAAATTTGAAGGCAAGTGGAGACTCTGTTGAACGTTTTCTAGCTTCTGTGGTGGAAATGAGGGCTAACGGACAAAACAGTTCTACAAGTCAGAGTGACTTTGGTAACTTAGTATCTTCCCACTTGACAGTTTTCTTTCAATCTTCTCATCCCATGGTCTCATGCTTGAGTCTAAACATACTTGCACAAGGAAGTTGATGTCATCACCACACCTCAAATCTGTACCACTGAATGTCACAGTGCACACTAAGTACAGAAGTAGACCAAGAAACAGAATATTCCCTGGATGACCACATTATTCTCTGCCTTCACTGCAGTCTCTCTGAAAATGGGAGTGGGCATTTGAAATACCTTGCATTCAGTAGAGGATAGGGAAAAAAGTGGAACAGTGGGGGAAGAATTCAAGTTATTATATTCTTAGACTCTATTTGAGGGCACGTGGCAACTCTACTGAAAAGTTTTCTGGGCTATGTCCATGGGTAGGAGGGGTTAATGGAGGCTGCAATTACACAACTCAGTATAATTTAATAATATAATATCTTTCCCACTTCACAGGGTTTTTCTTTCATTTTGTCTGATGCCAGGCCTGAATCTAAACATATTCGTAAAAAGAAGTTTATATCAAAAAAAGTGTGGCCTGAATCTAAACATATTTGTAAAAGAAGTTTATATTAAAAAAAGTGTAAAAATCCCGCACCACTAAATTTGACGGTACTATTTCCTAATGGTGCTCTAGGCTGGCTTATGACCGCACGTAGCCACATCATGGTCTTCTAACAATATGCATAGCTCTCTGTCAGAAATCCGGCACTGACAAAAGAGCAATGCTGGGAGAAACCAGTGTACCCTTTGTCAGGAAATGAACTTGAATTCCTGCTTATTTATAAATTGTGCCTAAAAACTCCCCCTAGAGGATTTGGGAAAGAGAGGAGAAACTGTGTTCCTTTTAGGTGTTATGATTTCCCTTCACTGGGCCTGGCCAGGGAAACAAATGTATTCTGGCAGAGTATCTGGGAGAAAATATTTGTAAGTGACATGCCAGATAAAGAGCTAGTATCCAAAATCTATAAAAAACTTGTCAAACTCAACACCTAAAGAACAAATGATCCCATCAAGAAATCGGCAGAGGACGTGAACAGACATTTCTGCAAAGAGGACATCAAGATTGCCAACAGACACATGAAAAAGTGCTCCACATCCCTTGGCATCAGGGAAATACAAATCAAAACCAGAATGAGATACCCCCTCATGCCAGTCAGAATGGCTAAAATTAACAAGTCAGGAAATGACAGATGCTGGCGAGGATGCGGAGAAAGGGGAACCATCCTACACTGTTGGCGGGAATGCAAGCTGGTGCAGCCACTCTGGAAAACAGCATGGAGGTTCCTCAAAAAGTTGAAAATTGAGCTACCCTATGACCCAGCAATCGCACTACTGGGTATTTACCCTAAAGATAAAAATGTAGTGATCTGAAGGGGCATGTGCACCAGAATATTTATAGCAGCAATGTCCACAATAGCAAAACTATAGGAAGAACCTCAATGTCCATCAACAGATGAATGGATAAAGAAGAGATGATATATATATATATATATATATATATATAATGGAATACTATGCAGCCATCAAAAGAAATGAAATCTTGCCATTTGCGATGATGTGGATGGAACTAGAGGGTATTATGCTAAGTGAAGTAAGTCAATCAGAGAGAGACAATTATCATATGATCTCCCAATATGAAGAATTTGCGGCAATGCGAGGTGTTTTGGGGGTAGGGAAGGAAAAAATGAAAGAAGATGGAATCAGGAGGGAGACAAACCATAAGAGACTCTTAATCTTACAAAACAAACTGAGGTTGGCCAGGGGAAGGGGGGTAGGGACAGGGTGGTTGGGTTATGGACATTGGGGAGGGTATGTGCTATGGTGAGTTCTGTGAAGTGTGTAAACCTGGTGATTCACAGACCTGTACCCCTGGGGATAATAATACATAATATGTTAATAAAAAATAAAAAATAAAAAACATTTAAAAAATGGATAAAGGATCTGAATAGATATCTTTCCAAAGCATCATGGAAATGCAAATCAAATCCACAATAAAATATTATTGTGTCACAGTTAGAATTGCTAATATAAAAAAGAAAAAAGATAACAAGTGTTGGCAAGGTTGTGGGGAAAATGGAACCCTTGTACAGTGGTAGAAACATTTTTTTTTTTTTCTTAAGGAATGAAAGTAAAACTACTATGTGATGTAGCAATCCCACTTTGGAGCGTATATCCAAAGGAAGTGAAAACAGGATCTCAAAGAGCTATCTGCACCCTATGTTCATTTCAGCATTGTTCACAGTAGCAAAGACATTGAAACAACCTAAGTGTTGCATGGGTGAAGAAAATGTGGGTCATGGACATGAAAAGTCTAGCATAAAGAATATAATCAATGATATTGCAATAACATGGTATAGTGACAGATGGTGATTACACTTATTGTGTAATACTGAGTAGTGTATATAATTGTCAAATTACTGTGTTGTACACCTGAAACTAATATAATATTGCATATCCATTATATTTTAATGACAAAGAAAACATGAATATTTTTTGGTCATGGAAAATAAGGAAATTCTGCTCTTTGTGTCAACATGGATGAAACTGGAGGATATTATATTAAGTGAAAAAAGCCAGAAGGAGAAAGACAAATACTGTGTGCTATCATCTATACATGGACTTTTAAAAAATAAAGAAATAAACTCACAGAAACAAATAGTAGGATGTTGGTTACCAGTGGCTGGGAGGTGGGGCATATGGGGAGATATTGGTCAAAGGGTAAGAACATTCAGTTATAAGATGAATAAGTTATGAGGAACTAATGTACAGCATGTTGACTGTAGTTGTAATACTGTATAGTGCCCTTGAAACTTGCTAAGGGAATAGATCTTAAGCTTGCTTACCAAAAAAATTTCAGGTGATTATGAGGTGATGTGTTCATTAATTTGATTGCAGTAATCATTTTATAATGAATATGTACATTAATTCATCAGGTTGTACACTTTAAATATATGTAATTTTATGTGCTCATTATACTTTAAAAAATTTGGGGGAAATGGTTCCAATGGTAAATATGTTACATGAATTTTACCACAACTAAAAATAAATAATAATAAAAGTAATACTTATAGTTGTAAAAAAAAAAAAAAACCAAACCCATACATGCCCATTAGTGGGGGCCATTGAATGTTACCCTCTCCCTTCTGCACTCCCTCCAGGCCCACAGCTTGCCCCGCCCACCCCACCCTCCTGGCCAATGCCCAGCCTGCAACCAGGCAGGAAATGATGTTGACACCCCTGGGGGTTTAGGCCTCCTGTGGCTTCTGAGGCCTCACTGGGATCACCTCCAAGAAAACTAGCTCTTGAAAATGAAACCTGTAGTAGTAGGAATAAGAACAACAGCCAAAAGACTCATTGAATAATGCGAAGGGTATATGTGGGAAATCAGAGCCAAAATTGTAGGAGAACAAACGGAGAAGAAAGACAGACCCCAGAAGGTGTGCGTGGTAAGTCCAGGTGTGAGGAAGAGGGTTTGTAGGGGGACAAGAGATGTGATGCAAGTGTCCTGCTCAGCAGGGGGAAGGCGTGGGGACCAGCATCCCACAGGGTTGTGGGAAGAGGGAGGGAGGGAGGGGCCTAAAAGGAGACCCCACAGAGCCAGCCAAGTCCTGGATACCTTGGTGGCCACAGGAGGCATGAACACTGGGAGCTCAGCCTTTGGCCCAGATTCCAGAGGAATGCAATGGGAGCAGCATACAGTTCAATAAGTGGGATGGTGACTTCTTGATACTGACTGATCCCTGAGACAAAAGTAGCATTTCCTTCTAAAGCCTGTCATCTTGTCACCCATGCAAGATTCCCATTCTATGATGTCACACTGCTGTTGTTTCTCTGACATGATTTTTGAGCTCAGTGTCTGCTGAGCTGATGCACTTAGACAAGGAGGGAGAGTCCAGAGTGACAGCTTCTGGCTAGAGACCCCAGAGAGGACGAGCGCCTGCCTCTGGTTGCATCCTCAGAGAGCTCACTCCTCTGTTAATGGAAGGGTTGAAGCTTCCAGCCCAGCTGGGAATACCAGGTGGTAACTGATCCCAGGCCTTATTAAGCCACACTGTGCTGCACATTCTCTATACAAATACCTCTATTGTCCTGGGTATAGGTATTTGTATACTTTTGAAGTTACGGGGGGTAAGGGGGGCCATTAGTCCATCGAGATGTCCCATTTGAGAGGTTAGTAGGATTGGATTGAGGACTGTCATGGCCCTGGAGTAAGAACCAGATGCCAGGTATAGTTTCACGGTAGGAACCCCCACATGTGATGGGCCCGGAGGGAGAAGAGGTATACGTCCCGCAAGGATTGATGGTTTCTCGAGGCATGGTGATTAAGCTCGTGATCTAAGTGAAATACATGCATGCAAGATCAATCATAATATGTACATGCTTATATGCATGGGGCAAACCATTAATGCACGATATACATAGGGGGAGGTGTGCAGAAATACATACTGGGCAAGCACAGTAAATGTTGTTAAACATATGAATTAAAATAATGGGGGTGAGGAAATCAGGGAATAGTTTAGTTAGAATGTCA